>NC_092336.1:98360000-98675277 GCF_046630445.1 Rutidosis leptorrhynchoides | reverse complement strand
TCTCCCTATACCTCCATGCGATCGCATGGAGGCAAAAATCTGGCCAGACTCAAAACAGCCAGCGAGCTGTGTTCTTTACCACTTCACACACACATACACGAAAAATACCTCAAATCTTCACCAAATTTCATCATTTTTCCACCGTAATTCGTCATTTTTCTTGCTCTAATCATGCCTAGATTCTCATTCTTCAGCAAAATGGTAAAAATTACACCCCTAAATTCTATAAATTCCTAGTTTTTGTGATAATTATCAATTTTTTACCTAATGCAATTTTGTTAATTTCTAGTGTAATTAGTGTTAAATTGTTAGTATTTTATGCATGTATAACCTAGATTGATGCTATTTAACATGATTTGAAGCCAAAAACTTCAAAAATTTTAGAAATCTAGGGTTTGTGTTCTTGAGCAATTTGGGGCTTTTTGATATAAACAGGTTATGGCCGATTTTTGTCATTAATTATTGCTAAATTGAGTAGTGTAACATATTTAGATAGTTAAATGATCCAAACATTGATCCTAAACATGATTTTTGGAGATTAAAGTGGACTTTTTAAGTCTAAAATTCATGAACTTGATTAATTTGATGTAATTGCCATTTGAGACTTGTTTAATTATTAGTAATGACTATTTTGACATGTTATTTGAGTTAAATGCTTATGAACTTTGTATACATTTTCATATGTGCTTATTTGAAAAGTGTAGAATTGTGAAAAATTGTGAAAATGTGTATAAGTTTAATTTTGATTTAACATGTTATAGTGATTGTTTTAAGTTGTTATTTTGCTAACACTAATGCATATTTGGATGCACAAATTTTGTGTTTAATGTGTTTTGCAGAAAGCCGATACTGGAGGTTCAGGAGCATCATCATCTAGACGACCAGCACCAGCACCAGAACCAGAACCAGAAATGTAACACGAACAAGAACCACAACAACAGCCTGATCAGCACATACCTTATTATGATCCGGTACAGTTTGTTGATGAATTCATAGTATTCCCAATGAGGCCGCCAGTAGAATTCCCAACGATTCCTGAGCACACTCTGCATCCTAATCTGAGATTTGATAGGAGATGGAGAGATTACGAGACATATCAAAGGAACAAATTCAAATTGGTAACAAAAAATGCAGAGGTGCCAAGGGTAATCGATTGGGCCCCTTTGGAAACGGTCCATCTAGCTGACCGTGTTAGACAGCTTTTAGTTCAAAGGTATGGCAGTTCTTCTTCTACAGATTGGGAACGTCTTTTCACCATTCGTAGACCTGTATATAAGGAATGGTGTGTTGAGTTGATGAGTACTGTATCACTTGATACAAATATAGTTAGAATAGATGATAGAAGATTTCTTAGGTTTATCCTTGGCGGTAGGATGTACAGAATGTCCATGCTGGACATGGCCAGGGCCTTACAGATATATACTCCTGGTGAGTTGCTATTACCCGATTGTACAAATTTGATTCATTATGGTGAAAGGGTAGATAGTAACTTTGACGCTGACGCCATTTGGAGGCGTATGTCACATTTTGAAGTTTTTACATGAGCAAGAGGACACTCCTATACACATATTGATAGAGCCGAGCTTCGTATTATTCATAGATTTTTGGCTAACTCGATTACACAGAGAGGTCATAATAAAGAAAAAATTACCTTACATTATTTATTCTACCTAAAGTGTATTCGGGATCCTAGAAGCTTTGTCAATATCCCTTACTGTATTGCTTTTTATTTACCTAAAATGGTAGAGGGAATGCAGGACGGGAGTATAATAGGAGGAGGTATTTTTGTTACTCTCATTGGAGAGTATTTAGGTGTTGATAGGAACCAAGGGGGTCCATTACAGCTTTGTAGAGAACAGGTTGAGCCCTTAGGATTGAAAGTTTATGTGGGTGCTAAGGTATTGAAAAGTAGACGTAACCAGGCAGTACCCTATGAGGGATCTCATCCTCAGGTAGAGAGAGGCTCAGACGAGGAAATGGAGGAGGCGGAAGACATTAGGGATGTCTTTCGAGATGCTATTCTTGACGTCCACGTTCGTATAGATGAGGAAGCAATGACGAAGCCAGACATAGTATGTATGAGCAGTGGAACTCCGAGCGAGTATACGAGGATTATAGGCGACGCCAACACGATAGTTGGTTAGTTCATCAGCACCAAATCATGAGCCAGCTATCATATCAGGTACCAAATAATTACGTACCTACTCGACCTGCTCATTTTCCGCCACATAGCCCCGATATCCGACCACCCTTTAACCGGTATGACTATAACCAAGCCTATCAAAACACCTATAACCAACAATGGAACCCACCTGACGAGATGAACTGGAACCCATATCTAGACTGATTTAGTTCCATTTGGTTATTTATATGATTTTTATGTTTTTATCTTTTTACTTATTCATGTTTAAACTTATGTTATTGAATATACTTATGTAATCTTTATCATTTTTATTATTATTGTGTACTAATATTTCACATTTAGGATTTGAAAGTGGGATATTAAGTCCCATTTCAAATTGCCATGCATGTTTATATTTGTATGTATGTATATTGTAAATTGTACAAAACAGGGTAAAACAGCGCATTTTCAAAGACTGGCATTAAGTTCAGCAAAAGCTACTAATTTTGACGACAAGATGACAAATAAATGTGATGTAACAACAGACGAAATGAACAAATGATATGCACCATTTATCATTCAGCAACCAAACGCCAATATGTTTGGAAACTTTGGTAAAATTTAATCATTTTTACGCTAATCACCCTCAATAATTTAAATTGTTACTGATTTCTTGCAAATGAGGGCATTGCAAGATCTTAAGTGTGGGAAGGGGTTAAATTCTTTCGGATTTTTAAAATTTTTATCTTAAACACTTGGTTACCATTAAAAATACTAGTAACGTAGTAGTTGTATTAGAATCTAGTGCTCTCTGATGATAAAGAACAGCCCTAGTCTTATATACTGACTACCCAATTCTAGTAAAATTTTTCAAAATTTTCAATTAAATGAACTCAAAATCATGTTTATACATATGAACGATAAAACTAGGTGTTAACACCGAAATTATTGTTACCTCAGAAAGGACATAAATTGAGAAACAAACCAAAATGTTAAAATTCATTTAAAATGAAATAGAGGACAATAAAAAGGAAAATAAAAGCCAAGTGTGGGAAAAATTACCAAGTTATCTTAAACATATGTCACATATTTCTGTAACAAATAACTGAAAATACTTTTGCTTTGGACTAAACTAAACTATTTTACCCGATGAAAGAAAAGAAGAGATGGATCTACACGATGAATCAATTCCATCATTAAAAGGAAGTAAAGTCTTCCGAAAAAGAAACGCGCTTCTTGATTTAGGTCATGAAGTTGTCGTCCAGACCAGCTGTAGGTTGACGAAAAACCTAGAAAAGTCATCACTAAAATCAGCAGGAAATCCACGGACCTCAGCATTAAACAGGGTCGCCAAGTGGTCAGATTTATCCTAACCATGAGAAGGATTTATCTCGTAAAATGGGGGCACCGTGCAAATTAGCTGGATAAGACTAATGAATCAGATCCCCAGAAAGGATAATCTCCTTAAAGATTAAAAATCAGCTTTTAAGCCTGATATTACTCAATCCTAGAGATTGACCTTAAAGATTGAGAATTCAAACTCATAGAATTCAATGATATCTAAACTCGAGCTTGAACGAGAAAATATTTTGATCAAATTATAAACCGATTTGTTTTCTGAAAACCCATTTTCAATCCGTTCATTACCATTGAACGTAAAATCCTAGGAATTCACCTGGAATTCATTAGGTCATCTGAACCAAATCGGGTGTCAACCGTAAGAACGGTGGTTACATAGCATGGTTAAAGACAAGACCTTGTGCCAGACCGACAAATTATAAGGGTGAGCTTTACTATTGCTCCTACAAAGGATAGTAATTGCGTCCGACACGTTATAGACCATAATTAAAAGCATGTCAGGGGACATTGCCTTAACAGTTGCTTGTTCAACGCTTTCCTTTACAACCGGACGGTAGTTTACCGAAAGGTAATATACGGGACAAGTAAACTGGACGTGTTGCTTTCCTAATACAAGGTTAGCAAGTGCGTGACACAAAACTGCAAGTTTTGAGCTAAAATTTTCAAATTTGAAACCCACCAAGCCCATAAAAATATTTTGCAAACACCGGTGAAGGGTTATTCCGGAAAACTTATCTAGGGTAAAAACTAGATTTAATTTTTAAAAGATCAAATGTTTTCATAAAGATCCAATTTCCTTAATGGATCTAAATTTTATAGTCATGTGGGACTGTAAACCACATCGTTACTACCATTATTTATACCGCCGTAAAGAAATCACTGATGTACAAAGTGTGAAGAATAAAGAAGTGATTCTTGTATTTCAAGACTATATTGCTTGAGGACAAGCAACGCTCAAGTGTGGGAATATTTGATAATGCTAAAAACGAACATATATTTCATAGCATTATTCCTCAAGAAAGACAAGCTTTTAGTTGCACTGTTCTATTTACAAGTGATATTCGTTTAAATAATAAAAGGTGAAGATAAAAGACAGATTCGACGAATTGAAGACGCAAACGACCAAAAAGCTCAAAAGTACAAAATACAATCAATGAGGTTCCAATTATTGATAAGAATCGTCTCAAAATTACAAGAGTACTAGATTCAAAACGCAAAGTACAAGATATTAAATTGTACGCAAGGACGTTCGAAAATCCGGAACCGGGACCAGAGTCAACTCTCAACGCTCGACGCAACGGACTAAAAATTACAAGTCAACTATGCACATAAATATAATATAATATATAATTAATTCTTAAAATTAATATATATATTATATTATATTATAAAACCGTCGGCAGAAGAAAACAACCAAATGTATGCCTCCCCAGCTGGCCATGCGATCGCATGGCCTTGAAGAGCAAAGCTCATGCGATCGTATGAGCTCCTTTTTCAGTTCACAGGCCTATAAATTCGCAGTTTGGTGAACGTAAAATCCATCCATCAATCTCTCTATCTATATGAAAACGTATATATTTATATTTATATTTTAATTTTAATTTTAATTTTAAATCCTAATAATAAGGGTATGTTAGCGAATGTTGTAAGGGTGTAAGTCGAAATTCTGTCCGTGTAACGCTACGCTATTTTTAATCATTGTAAGTTATGTTCAACCTTTTTAATTTAATGTCTCGTAGCTAAGTTATTATTATGCTTATTTAATCCGAAGTAATCATGATGTTGGGCTAAAAATATTAAAATTGGGTAATTGGGCTTTGTACCATAATTGGGGTTTGGACAAAAGAACGACACTTGTGAAAATTAGACTATGGGCTATTAATGGGCTTTATATTTGTTTAACTAAATGATAGTTTGTTAATTTTAATATAAAGATTTACAATTGGACGTACCTATAAATAACCATATATACTCGATCGGACACGATGGGCGGGGTATTTATATGTACGAATAATCGTTCATTTAACCAGACACGGGAATGGATTAATAGCCACTAGAATTATTAAAACATGGGTGAAATTATGTACAAGGACACTTGGCATAATTGATAACAAAGTATTAAAACCTTGGGTTACACTCAGTCGACATCCTTGTGCAATTATTAAACAAAGTATTAAAATCTTGTTACAGTTTAAGTCCCCAATTAGTTGGAATATTTAAACTTCGGGTATAAGGATAATTTGACGAGGACACTCGCACTTTATATTTATGACTGATGGACTGTTATGGACAAAAACCAGACGGACATATTAAATAATCCAGGACAAAGGACAATTAACCCATGGGCATAAAACTAAAATCAACACGTCAAACATCATGATTACAGAAGTTTAAATAAGCATAATTCTTTTATTTCATATTTAATTTCCTTTATTTTATATTTAATTGCACTTCTAATTATCGCATTTTTATTTATTGTTATTGTATTTAATTGCACTTTTAATTATCGTACTTTTTAATTATCGCAAGTTTATTTTATCGCACTTTTATTATTCGCAATTTCATTATCGTTATTTACTTTACGCTTTAAATTAAGTCTTTTATTTATTTAATATTTTACATTTTGTTTTAACTGTAACTAAAGTTTTTAAAATCGACAAACCGGTCATTAAACGGTAAAAACCCTCTTTATAATAATAATATTATATATATTTGTATTTTTATAAATTTAAACTAATATAGCGTTAAGCTTTGTGAAAAAGATTCTCTGTGGAACGAACCGGACTTACTAAAAACTACACTACTGTACGATTAGGTACACTGCCTATAAGTGTTGTAGCAAGGTTTAAGTATATCCATTCAATAAATAAATAAATATCTTGTGTAAAATTGAATCGTATTTAATAGTATTTCCTTGTAAAATTTAATAGTATTTTATACCCCTTAGCTTTAACATCAAGTATTTTTGGCGCCGCTGCCGGAGAACTTAAAAATTTAGCTTAAAAGCCGGAAGCGCAACGCTATATATAAAAAAAAGAGATTGTTATTTTTAGTTTACTTTTATAAAAATACGTTTTTGTAAAAATACGTTTTAAAAATTAAAAAATATAAAAAGAAAAACAAAAATTTATATATTTTTAAGAGTTTGTTAAATATATAAGTTTTATAAAGTTTCTTTATTTTTATTTTTAGTATTTAAAAATATAAATTTTATTTAAATATTGTGTTTTTTTATAAAACATCAAAACAGCAAAACAGAAAAAAATATATATATAAAAGTTTACGGGCTACACTGTAGCAGCCCAACTCATCTGGCCCGATTTTCTACTTCATCTGGCCCATTAATAAAATTAGTTTTACGAAGACCGGGCCCACATCGGACGTTTTACTACTTTCGCACGAAAATACAAGTTTCAACCACATGATTTTTAACACAAAATAAAGCCGAGCATGGCGATTGGGGATACGCTACCCAAACCTAATCAAATCCAAAAGCAAGCCTTCTAAGCAACTACGCGAGTCCACTAGTTCCCACGCTTACCCGAGCCACATCATCCAAGCAAATCTATAAAAAGTAAACAACGAGAGGGTAAGCTAACGCTTAGTGAGTGAAAATATACTACATACATATATATGCATAAAATGGACACGCCACAAAATATCAAATACCGCATACCAAAGCATCCAAGCATAAAGGCAAGCTAATCTAAGCATACCGTACGATCACTAAGCATCGAGTTAAAGATACATCAACAAAATATAAGTTCACCAACGATGATGCGAACAATGCCAAATAGCTACACCCGGAGGGCTAGCTACATCACAACAATTCAACAATCTATATATAACAATATATAAACGAATAAGGTTAACCCATTAACCCATTGCCGAAATACAAAACACCACAATGAAGATTGGCTGAACCACACGAGCCTTAGTAATCCGAAACCACACGAGATTACTATCTTCAACAAGACAACATCGAGGTTGGCCGAACTACACGAGCCTTAGTAATCCGAAACCACATGAGATTACTACCTCAATAAGATGACCGAACTACACGCGTCATCGTGAATCCGAACTACACGCGACTCACTTCTCAACATAAAAACCCTTCGCCATTTGGGGTTATATCATCCACATCACAACCACGTGTGATAATGTACACACCAAATGTGTACTTCGCCAAAGGTGATCAACCAAAACGCACAACCGTGCTAATTGGACCTATACACAAGTCCATCAAAACCACCTATATGTGAAGTGAGCTCTATAGCCGAGAATCACTTCACCCGACCCGCACCCATCCTACACATACATATGCACATAGGATATTAACACTCACTTTGTCGCCTTGATGAACGCTTCCAAATAATCCACAATTCGTCAATGGAAAGTACCTATTCCATTATCACAATTACAACAACACACAATTAGGGTTGACTTACAAACCAACCCAATTCGACACTTAGTGCAATTTCGACCCAATTGCACTTCCAAGCACAAATCGTGCCCAAACTAACCAATAATCACTAACACAAGTGATAATGGTCCTAATATGCCAATTAAACCCGAACACAAGTGTTAAACACTTATCGTTCTCAAAATCGCTCATAAACCCTAATTTTGACCCATAAAGTCAAAATCTCACCAATTACAAGTTTTGACACCAAAACATATTTAACTCGGTTTTATACTTCAACTTAATCTATTTTAAGTTTATAAACCTCATCGAATCGACATTCGGGTCATAATCATCAACAAACCCTAACTTTGACTCTAGTCAAAATTAGTCAACCACAAGAACCCTAAAGGTCTCCAATACATCAATGATCACTAATACTAGTGATTATACACCATTCTCAAGTCTTAAACATGGTTAAATCATTAACCAACCCAAAACCCGCCTTTAACACTTATAAACCCGAATCTTGGTGTTAATCTTCAATTAACAACTAAATGGGTTCCATTTATGAATCATACAATCAAAAGCCCCAAATTTGAATGATGAACACAAAAATGAAATTCGGAGTTAGAGCTTACCACTAGTATCACCGTGTAGCTAAGAATGAGGAGAACAAACTTGTCTACTACGCCAAAGATCAAAACCCGCTTCTTCCTTTCCAAAAATCCCTTAGAATCAAATGGGGTGTTTGAGTTTTAGAGAGAAAATGAAAAGAAAAGGAAAAAGAAATTAAGGAAATGAAATGGGTGGATGAGGTTAAGTCCTCAAATCTGGCTCAAACGCGAAAAGACCAGAATGCCCTTTTAAAACTCTTAAAATAACAAGGGACTCTGCCAGCGACATATGGCGCGGCGCGCGACCAGGTGGCGCGGCACGCGACTTGCCAGAATCAGAATCCAGGGTCTTACAACTCTCCCCCACTTAAAATCAATCACGTCCTCGTGATCTTCACCACTTAACCAATCCGGACCCACTCAACGGTCCTCAATCATATCCCAATCCGAACTTTCCTAGACAATTCTTCCCCACTTACCTTTAACAACTAAATCGTCACCCGCGATTTATCAAGTCTACAATCCGAGCACTAAAACCCTGCTCATTCCCTTGCATCGGGAAAACTCATCCAATCTCTAACAGAGATATCAACCCCTAGCATACCATTACCAAGTACAATGCTAAAGTAACCACATACCAAACTTAAGGTTAACCATCTAAACCGACGAAGACCGAATAGAAACGAATCCTTACGGATAACACTTACCACTAAACATCCCTTGTAGTGCGCAATACGACCAATACGCACTACCGTAACATCATAAACAAACGGCTAAAAACCGATAGCACCCAAAACCACTATGGCAACGCTAAACCTATGGTGTACAAAATCGACTTTCGTCACACCCATAGCATCATGTGAGCGAAACACGGCTATCGCATCACTAAACATACCACATGGTCCTCGCGACCCCACCATTGGCGTATCAAACGACCAATAGGTCAACGACATGGTCCTTATGACCCCACCATCGGTGTATAAAACAACCGACAGATCACACAACACGAAGGCTGGCCAAAAACTACACGCTCCTTAGTGAATCCGAAACCACACGCGACTCACTACCTTCACCTCAACAACAATCGGGATTGGCCGAACTACACGCACCTTAGTGAATCCGAACTACACGAGAGTCACTATCCCAGAGGAATGACCGAACTACATGAGTCATTTGTGAATCCGAACTACACAAGACTCACTCCTTAATACAATGACCGAAACCACACGAGTCATTTGTGAATCCGAACTACACGAGATTCACTTCCACAATAAGATGACCGAAACTACACGCGTCATCGTGAATCCGAAACCACACGCGATCCACTACCATGATGAAGTCAGCGAACCCCGAAGGTCATGCTTCACCAATCTCATCACCGGATGAAGTCAGCGGACCCCGAAAGTCATGCTTCACCGATATAACACTACGCCTATGATGAAGTCAGCGGACCCCGAAGGTCATGCTCCACCAATCAACAATACCATGATGAAGTCAGCGAACCCCGAAGGTCATGCTTCACCAATCAACGCCCTTTTGGCCTCGAACAACGAGTAACGTAACATCGCGCTCTGCTACGCCATAGTGAATCCTAACGGATACCACTAACCATTCACACAATCGAGCAAGAACCACCTATATCGAACATAGGCATAAAACAAAAATTCTCTAAAAGAGAATCCGCCACACACACATCCCTTAACCGAGGGATTTCACCTTGCTCGCCAATCACGTCCATTATCTCTCAACGAGATTTACCACGTTAGCACCTCGGTGATAATTCATATCCAAGATCATAAGTACAATTTAACCGAAATTGTACTCTACCACTAATCGACCAAAACTAGGTTCCAACACAAATTTCGGATCAACTAAAAGCGTCATCCGAAATCTCACACTAAAACCTCCTCGTGCGGGAGTGTAACTCCCCCACTTGAAACTACGTTCCATAACCGCATCTTGTACAACCGTACAATGCTACCAAAGGTAGACTTTACCAATAATTGGGTTCACACGACCCATCATTACATCTTGCTCCAACCTTGAGCATACGAAGGATTTTAACCAATCCCTAAACACTTCGAACGAAGGCCTCATCACAAACTACATAAACTTTACTCTCGCAATCATCCAATTGCTTTAGTTTGTCAAATTTTAGCCGATCACTTGTGTACCTAAGGGTTTCACTTCGGTACCCTAAGTACAATGTAACCGTAACACAAAATCAGAGTCGAACACCACGCTAGTAGGTATAAAAGAGGCACCTAATGTCGCGTCACGTAGACTCCTTTACCAACATACATCGAGATTAAACACTCGATCTTTTTCAGGTTCCAATCCACTCGACGAACCTCATGGTTCATCAACTTCCACATTATAGCGAACACGCGCATAACAATCGAACACCAAAACCCATTTCCATGGCTTGGTAGAAACATTTCCAAATACTAAGGAATGCTTGGTTGCACTAAGTCTTACGCCCTTCGCCCATTAATCAAAACATCACCATAGGGTACTTCCATTAGGAACGTCACCCATAACAACAATATGCACAACACAAGGCATTTTACAAACTCAAATTCAACGGCACTTAATAAATAATCAAAGGACATATTTATTAAAACGAAACGTACCTTAACGTCTCCTTGCCGCACCCGTCCCCGCTAACTTGGGACATTCCGACTTACGATGTCCTTCTTCTTGGCAATTGAAGCACACCATGCCATCACTCGTTGGTACCGAACATTCCCAAGACTTGTGACCCCTCACGCCACAATTGTAACATCTAGGCGCACTAGAATCCAATATACTCGTCCACGTACCACCCGTGCTCACGCTCGGACCCTTAGTCCTCTTACTTGGAGCACCATACGAAACAACCCTTCTCTCACTTGAAGGTTCACACCTCTTCGATATTGAATACGACTCAAAACCTCTAGCCAAGTCAAATAATTCCGCAAACGATTTCGCTTGACCCCGGCTAATTTTACTCTTCAAGTCGTCATTCAAGGTCCGATAAAAATCCCCCATCAACAAACGATCATTCCCTAAATACTCTGGGCAAAAACGAGCCTTCGCCATAAAGGTCGTCTTGAGAGTATTCAAATCCATAGAACCCTGTTGCAATTTTCGCAACTCATTACGCATTTCCAAAAAATCGGCTGAAGTTCGGAACTCCTCGAAGAATTCCTTCTTAAACTCGTCCCATGATAACGCCATAAACGGTTCACCACCGACAAGATCAATCTTACCATCCAACCAATCCTTCGCACTACCCCGCAACAAACTAGTAGCGAGTCTTGTCCTCTTCTCGGGAGGGCATTCAATAGTACGAAAACACCCTTCGACATCCGAGATCCAAGTTGTGCTTATCAAAGGATCCGGTTTCCCGTCATACATTGGGGGTTTAGTCCTCATGAAGTTCTTAAGACAACTCTCCATTCCACTACTACCTTGAAGTTCGGAATACTTCCTATCCATTTCTTCTCGAAACGCACTCATTTGCTCCGCAACGGAGGCCGCAACTCTAGCGTTAAACTCCACGTCGTTCGTCTCGATCCCATTTCCCGTTGCCATTCTAAGGAATGCAAAGCGATTAGATCACGAACATATAAAGCACACACATAATACCGCCCCCATCTTGCTAAACACTCGTCGTACATCACTTGCTAGACCCGATTTGCACCCGTAATAAGGTTTGCAAGTCCTTATTACGCACACACACCGTATCAACTCGTTAGTACAACGACCGCCTCGCTCGATGATATAAATATACACAAACAAAATTCTACGCGATATAAACACACGCGAGAATTATTATCACAACACAATAATATATTAATAATATCCGCATTACTAATATAACGTTAGTCCACCTATAAAGAAGGCACTAACTATAACCTATTCCAACCCGTACTCCTACAAGTCCTGCAACAAATAAGCACACACAAAAGTCTAAGTCTAGGCACCTATCTCAAGTCACCTAAATCCCTTAGACCATGCTCTGATACCACTTGTAACAACCCAAACCAAACCACGAACAATCCACGAACAATCCACTTAAAATACCAAAAAAAAAAAAAAATGTTCGTTCAGCAACTGGCGCGGCGCGCCAAACTGGTCTGTCCCAAAAAGTTTGAAATGCGAAAATTTTTGACCGTTTCCTGACATAATTAGACGAAACGCTTTCAACCACACATTAATATATGTAAACTAACACGTTCCATTAATAAAATTAGTTTTACGAAGACCGGGCCCACATCGACCGTTTTACGACTTTCGTATGAAAATACAAGTTTTCAACCACATGATTTTTAACACAAAATAAAGCCGAGCATGGCGATTGGAGATACGCTACCCAAACCTAATCAAATCCAAAAGCAAGCCTTCTAAGCAACTACGCGAGTCCACTAGTTTCCACGCTTACCCGAGCCACATCATCCAAGCAAATCTATAAAAAGTAAACAACGAGAGGGTAAGCTAACGCTTAGTGAGTGAAAATATACTACATACATATATATGCATAAAATGGGCACGCCAAAAAATATCAAATACCGCATATCGAAGCATCCAAGCATAAAGGCAAGCTAATCTAAGCATACCGTACGATCACTAAGCATCGTGCTAAAGATACATCGACAAAATATAAGTTCACCAATGACGATGCGAACAACGCCAAATAGCTACACCCGGAGGGTTAGCTACATCACAACAATATAACAATCTATATATAACAATATATAAACGAATAAGGTTAACCCATTAACCCATTACCGAAATACCAAACACCACAATGAAGATTGGCCGAACTACACGAACCTTAGTAATCCGAAACCACATGAGATTACTATCTTCAACAAGACAACATCGAGGTTGGCCGAACTACACGAGCCTTAGTAATCCGAAACCACACGAGATTACTACCTCAATAAGATGACTGAACTACACGCATCATCGTGAATCCGAACTACACGCAACTCACTTCTCAACATCAAAACCCTTCGCCATTTGGGGTTATATCATCCACATCACAACCACGTGTGATAATGTACACACCAAATGTGTACTTCGCCAAAGGTGATCAACCAAAACGCACAACCGTGCTAATTGGACCTATACACAAGTCCATCAAAACTACCTATATGTGAAGTGAGCTCTATAGCCGAGAATTACTTCACCCGACCCGCACCCATCCTACACATACATATGCACATAGGATATTAACACTCACTTTGTCGCCTTGATGAACGCTTCCAAATAATCCGCAACTCGTCAATGGAAAGTACGTATTCCATTATCACAATTACAACAACACACAATTAGGGTTGACTTACAAACCAACCCAATTCGACACTTAGTGCAATTTCGACCCAATTGCACTTCCAAGCACAAACCGTGCCCAAACTAACCAATAATCACTAACACAAGTGATAATGGTCCTAATATGCCAATTAAACCCGAACACAAGTGTTAAACACTTATCGTTCTCAAAATCGCCCATAAACCCTAATTTTGACCCATAAAGTCAAAATCTCACCAATTACAAGTTTTGACACCAAAACATATTTAACTCGGTTTTATACTTCAACTTAATCCATTTTAAGTTTATAAACCTCATCGAATCGACATTCGGGTCATAATCATCAACAAACCCTAACTTTGACTCTAGTCAAAATTAGTCAACCACAAGAACCCTAAAGGTCTCCAATACATCAATGATCACAAATACTAGTGATTATACACCATTCTCAAGTCTTAAACATGGTTAAATCATTAACCAACCCAAAACCCGCCTTTAACACTTATAAACCCGAATCTTGGTGTTAATCTTCAATTAAGAACTAAATGGGTTCCATCTATGAATCATACAATCAAAAGCCCCAAATTTGAATGATGAACACAAAAACAAAATTCGGAGTTAGAGCTTACCACTAGTATCACCGTGTAGCTAAGAACGAAGAGAACAAACTTGTCTACTATGCCAAAGATCAAAACCCACTTCTTCCTTTCCAAAAATCCCTTAGAATCAAATGGGGTGTTTGAGTTTTAGAGAGAAAATGAAAAGAAAAGGAAACAGAAATTAAGGAAATGAAATGGGTGGATGAGGTTAAGTCCTCAAATCTGGCTCAAACGCGAAAAGACCAAAATGCCCTTTTAAAACTCTTAAAATAACAAGGGAGTCTGCCAGCGACATATGGCGCGGCGCGCGACCAGGTGGCGCGGCGCGCGACTTGCCAGAATCAGAATCCAGGGTCTTACAGTTGTGAAAAGCGTTTTGCCCAAATACGTCGGGAAGCGGTCAAACATTTTCATGTTTTTGACTTTTTGGGACAGCAGCCTGTCCAAGCCTTTTTGCACGCCGTGCAGAAGGTTGGCGCGCCGCGCCAATAACTGTGCAACAAAATAAATTTTTTTTTGTGATACTTTAAGCGAGTTCGAACTTGGTTTGGTTTGGGTTGTTACAAGTGGTATCAGAGCATGGTCTAATGGATTTAGGTGACTTGAGATAGGTGCCTAGACTTAAACTTTTGTATGTGCTTAATTTGTTGCGGGACTTGTAGGATTACGGGTCGGAATGGGTTATAGTTAGTGCCTTGTTTGTAAGTGGACTAACGTTTATATTAGTAATGCGGATATTATTAATATATTATTGTGTTGTGATAATAAATCTCGCGTGTGTTTTTATCGCGTAGAATTTTATTTGTGTTTGCTTATATCATCGAGCGAGGCGGTCGTTGTACTAACAAGTTGATACGGCGTGCATGCGTAATAAGGACTTGCAAACCTTATTACGGGTGCAAATCGTGTCTAACAAGTGATGTACGATGAGTGTTTAGCAAGATGGGGCGGTGTTGTGCGTGTGGTTTATACGTTCGTGATCTAATCGTTTGCATTCCTTAGAATGAAAACGAAAGATGGATGCGGAACGAGTGAGCCTATTCACGAAGGGAAGGATGAGTTAACGTTAAAGATTGAGGTCGTGTTTGAACAATATGTCTCAGTTTTTACCGGCAAAGTTAGGGAAGTAACCAAGGAGTTGGTCGAAGGACAAATGACGGAAATGGTCTGAGACCAAGTGACTAAAGTTGTAAAGGAAGAGTTTGAAAAGAGGTTTTCCAAACCTCGAGGTAGTGATGATGAAGATGTACTTGCAAGGTTAGGATTACATGGTGCTCATGGTAAGAGGGCACGAAGTACGCCTGAAGGCGTCGGGAATGTGAAGAAGAAGAGTAAGAAGGGTTACAAGCTTAAGTGCTTTAAGTGTGGGGAACGGGGTCATTTGGCACAAGATTGTATGGTGGTGCCTTTAGGCTCAATCAGGTGTTTCATTTTCCGGATGGAGGGACACCGGAAGTCAGAGTGTTCCGAATCGCATGACGATCGGGTTAGGAGCTTAGAGCGCGAATACATGATGGGAAGTGGAGCACGGAAGCCCAACAGCGCTACATCAGGTACATTTAGTACGAAATTATATGTTGTTCGTTTGTAATAACATGCGGTATGTGCGTAAGTCTTAGCTAAACTTTATTCTTCATTGGAGATAATTCGTAGCGAGCGGGTGGTTTACGTTTATGGTTCCGATTTTCTCTCAGTAGAGTGTATAAGTGGTGTGTTGTGCCTTGATCCTATGGTGAGAATCCTTGGGTGCTTAGGCATTTTGGTTGGTATCGAGTCGTTAAGCTCGTTCCAGTGAGACCCTTAAGGTCTCAATTGTGTTGTGCATGTTATTGATATGGGTGACGTTCTTAATGGAAGTACCCTATGGTGACGTTGGATTGTCGGGCGAAGGGCGTAAGACTTGGTGCAACCAAGCATCCCTTAGTATTGGGAAATGTTTCTACCAAACCATGGAAATGGGTTTTGGTGTTAGGTTGTTAAGCGCGTGTTCGCTTTCGCATTGAAGTTGATGAACCATGAAGGTCATCGGGTGGATTGAAATTCTTGAAATCGAGTGTTGATCTCGATGTATGTTGGTAAAGGAGTCTACGTGACCCGATGTTAGGTGCCTTTTTATACCTACTAGCGTGGTGTTCGACTCCGATTGTGTTGCGGTTACATTGTACTTAGGGTACCGAAGTGAAACCCTTAGGTACATGAGTGATCGGGTGAAATTCGACAAACTAAAGCAATTGGATGATTGCGAGTGTATATTTTGCGTAATTTGTGGTACACTTTTTGTTCGAAGTGTTTAAGGATAGGTTAGGATCCTTGGTATGCTCAAAGTTGAAGCAAGACATGGTGATGGGCCGTGTGAACCCAATTATTGGTAAAGTCTACCTTTTGTAGCATTGTGCGGGTGTACGAGATGCGGTTATGGAACGTAGTTCCAAGTGGGGGAGTTACACTCCCGCACGAGGAGGTTTTAGTGTGAGATTTCGGACAATGCTTTTGGTAGATCCGAAATTTGTGTCGGGACCTAGATTTGGTCGATTTGTGGTAGGGTACAATTTCGGTTAAATTGTACTTATGATTTTGGATTTGAAATATCACCAAGGTACTAATGTGGTAAATCTCGTTGAGAGATAATGGATGGGTATGGTGAGCAAGGTGAAATCTCTCGGTTAAGGGATGTGCGTATCGGATCCTCTTTTAGAGAATTATTGTTTTGTGCCTATGTTTGATATAGGCGGTTCTTGCTCGATTGTGTGAATGGTTAGTGGTATCCGTTAGGATTCACTATGGCATAGCAGAGTGCGATGTTACGCTACTCGTCGTTCGAGGCCAAAAGGGCGTTGATTGATGAAGCATGACCTTCAGGGTCCGCTGACTTCATCATGGTATTGGTGATTGATGAAGCATGACCTTCGGGGTCCGCTGACTTCATCATGAGATCGTTGATTGGTGAAGCATGACCTTCGGGGTTCGCTGACTTCATCATGAGATCGTTGATTGGTGAAGCATGACCTTCGGGTTTCGCTGACTTCATCATGGGTGTAGTGTAATATCGGTGAAGCATGACCGTTGACGGGGTCCGCTGACTTCATCCAGTGTTGAGATTTGGGAAGTGGGTCGCGTGTAGTTTTCTGCCAGCCTTCATGTTGTTGGATGTGTGATCTATTGGTTGTTTTATACGCCAATGGTGGGGTCATAAGGACCACGTTGTGTGAACTAACTGTGGTTTTATACGCCGATGGTGGGGTCGTGAGGACCATGTCGTAGGATTAGTGAGGCGATAGCCGTGTTTCACTCACATGTTGTTACGGGTGTAACAATAGTCGATTTTTGTGCACCTTGGGTTTAGCTTTGCGATAGTCGTTTTGGACGCTATCGGTCTTAGCTGTTGCTTATGATGTTAGGTTAGTGGCGTATTAGTTGTATTGCGCGCTACAAAGGATGTTTAGTGGTAAGTGTAATCCGTAAGGATTTTGGTGGTTCGATCTTCAACTTTCGGATTGTTGACTTTAGGTTGAGACTTGGTCGCTTTTAGCGTTGTCCTTCGTAAAGGTACGCTAAGGAATTAATATCTCGGTAGGAGATTGGTTGAGTTTCTCCCGATATGGGGAAAAGAGCAGGTTTTTAGTGCTCGGATGGTGATTTTGTTAAATCGCGGGTGACGGTTTAGTTGTTAAAGGAGATTCATTGGGAAGGATTGCCTAAGAAAGTCGGATTGGAACATATGTTGAGGACCTTTGAGTGTAGGTCCAGATAGTTAAGTGACGAGGATCACGAGGACGTGATCGAGTTTAAGTGGGGGAGAGTTGTAAGACCCAAATATTTATGGTACATAATGTATTTATGGTCCCTTTAAAAAAAAAAATTAATGTATTTATGGTGTATGATGCGTGTATGAGGTGTACGAAGCATGTACGTATTGCTTGCTCGAACGTCGAAGGAAACTGGACGTTGTCTGAAGTGACAAGGTGTGTACGTATCTTTTCAACCCTAAATAAAGCTTGTGTTGATGTTTCAAAGCCTTACCATTGGAAATAAAATCTTATTACGTTTCCAACGATATTTGATTCATCGAAAACGGAGCTACGGTCAAAAAGTTATGGCCAAAACAAGTTACTGAAAACTGACCTGAAGGTTGGAGCGGCCCTCCACCTTATGGAGCGGCGCTCCGATTACGTCTGATGCAATTTTCAGCTTTTTTAAAGGTTTTAAATGAGGGGTACTTTGGTCTTTTCACTTGGGGTCGGTTTGGGGTCATCAAAACTGATCCATTGATCATTTTGGATCATATTTCACTCATCAAACACTCTCATCAAACCCTAGAGTGAGAAACCCATTTTAAGTGAGAGAAAGCTCCATTTGGAGAAGAAGAAGTTTGATTCGGGTCAAGTCTCAAGTGTTAAAGTTGTTCTACTAGTCAACGGCATCATTTTGGCGGTATTGGTAAGTTCTAACTCCGAATTTCATTATTTGATTTGATGTTCAAAGTTAGGGTTTGAACTTGATTTGTAGAGGAACCCATTTAAACCCTTGAAGTGAGTTTATTGATACTAGTAATCGGGTTTATTGTTATTGTTGGTGGATTTTGGGTTCGTTAATGTTTTAACCATGTTTATGTCTTGTAATTAAGAGTAAACACTATGATTAGTGATTATGGAAGTATTGAAACTCTTTTGGGTGTGTTTGGTTGACTAATTTTGACTAGAGTCAAAATTAGGGTTTGGTGATGATTATGACTCGAATGTCGATTCGTTAAGGTTTATAAACTTAAAATGGATTCAGTTGAAGTATAAAACCAAGTTAAATATGTATTGGTGTCAAAACTTGCTAATGGCGCGATGTTGACTCCTTATGGGTCAAAATTAGGGTATTAGTGTCATTTGGGGCAAGATAGGTGTTTAACACCTATGATTGGGTTTAATTGGCGTGTTAGGACTATTCTCACTTGTGTTAGTGATTATTGGTTAATTTTGGGCGCGGTTTGTACTTGGAAGTGCATTTGGGTCGAAATTGCACTAAGTGTCAATTGGGTTGGTTTGTAAGTCAACCCTAATTGTGTTACTTGTTATGTGATAAATGGAATAGGTACATTCCATCGGCGATTTCGGATTTTGTTTTGGCATCCATCAAGACTTTCAAGGTGAGTGTTAATATCCTATGTGCATATGTATGTGTAGGATGGGTGTGGGTCGGGTGAAGTGGTTCTCGGTTATAGAACTCACTTCACATATAGGTGGATTTGATGAACTTGTGTATAGGCCCAATTAGCACGGATGTGCGTTTTGGTTGACCACCTTTGGCGAGGTGTACGTTTTGTGTGTACATTATCACACATGGTTGTGAATTGGATAACCCCAATGGCGAAGGGTTGATATTGAATTGTGATGTGTTTAATTTTATGAATAGATATGTGTTGTCCAAGTTAGTGATATATGTGTTGTACGCTGACGGTTTTATGAATGGATATGTGTTGTCCAAGTTAGTGATATATGCGTTGTACGCTAACGGTTTCATGAACGGATATGTGTTGTCCAAGGGTTAGTGATATATGTGTTGTACACTAACGGTTGTTTTGAACACCGATGGGAAATTCGAGTACCATTCCTTTGTACGATTGGTTAACCTTGGCCAGTTTTACGCTCTGTTATATATATATATATATATATATATATATATATATATATATATATATATATATATATATATATATATATATATATATATATATATATATATATTAATGTATTGTTATGATGTAGCTAACTCTCCGGGTGTAGCTTATTGGCGTTGTTCACATCGTCGTTGGTGACTTACTTTATGGTTGTTGTTACTAGCTTGTTGCTTAGTGATTATACGGTATGCTTAGCTTAGCTTGCCTTTATGCTTGGATGCTCTGGTATGCGGTATTCGATTATTTGTGTGGCGTGTCCATTTTATGCATATATATGTATGTAGTATATTCTCACTCACTAAGCGTTAGCTTACCCTCTCGTTGTTTACATTTTTTTTATAGATTTGCTTGGATGAGGTGGCTCGGGTAAGCGTGGGAACTAGTGGCTCGCGTAGTTGCTTTAGAAGGCTTGCTTTTGGACTAATTAGGATTGGGTAGCGTATCCCCAATCGCCATGCTCGGCTCTTATTTTGTGTTTAAAATTGTGGGGTCGAAACTTGTATTTTGTACGTAAAGGGTAATTTGGGTCGATGTGGGCCCCGCTTCGTAAAACTTATCTTATTAATGGAACGTGTTAGTTTTACATATATGAATGTGTTGTGAAAAGCGTTTTGCCCAAATACGTCGGGAAGTGGTCAAACATTTTCATGTTTTTGACTTTTTGGGACAGCAGCTTGTCCAGGCCTTTTTGCGCGCCGCGCAGAAGGTTGGCGCGCCGCGCCAATAGCTGTGCAACAAATTTTTTTTTTGTGATACTATAAGCGGGTTCGAACGTGGTTTGGTTTGGGTTGTTACAAAAACGAATGCAATGTTTGTAAAATGTATCATATAGAGGTCAAAACCTAGCAATGTAACCATATGTTATTGTATTCGTCCTTATGGATTGGGACGAGTCGATTCAAGAGGCCCCGAGTATACCTGGGAACGTGAAGACCAGATGAAACGGAAATATCCACATCTATTCTCACCCGCTGATGCATCCGAGAAGTCTTCCTGAAACTTCGGGACGAAGTTTAAATTAACGGGGAGGTACTATAACAACCCTCACATTTCTGCTCTGAAATGACCAAAATGCCCTTGAAGTTTTTCATCTGTTCCTCTGTGTAATCGATTTAGGGTTGTTATCCGTTACGACCAATGAACAAAAATTTATGCTTTCATTAAATGATCGTATTTATTATTAAAACCCTAATATTATTTAAAATCCTAAACCTAACCCTATGCATTAAATGCTAAACCCTAATACCATTTAATATTTAATATTAAACCCTAACCCTAATACTAAATTAATAATATAAACTCTATGTAATAATATTAAATAAATGGTGACAATTATAAAATTAAAAACTAATTAGAATCAAATTAAAAATCTATAAAAGTTAGGGACAAATAATTAAACAAAATGTATTTTAAATAAATGTAACTTTAATAAATAAATAAATATATATATATATATATATATATATATATATATATATATATATATATATATATATATATATATATATATATATATATATATATGTAAATAAATAAAGCCAAAAAAATAATAATAATAAATAATAACAATATTCATAATGTAACTCGGCTAGGAAAAAAAAGAGAAAGTACTTGATCACTAAGCTACCAACAAATCCTAGTCTAATTCTAATTACTTGCATCTTAATCCTAATCCAAGATCTTGATCACCAAGTTCCTAGAATTCTAATAAGATTACAATTCTTGTAACTCATCTATAAAAAGGCATCAAGATCTTCCATTGTTGCATCACAAATTAATCACAAAAATTCCTCTCCTATTCCCTTGCTTCTAGTCGACAATCTTATCAGCCCAACCCTCTCCTTCCTTGCTTGTGTTCGGCTGGTATGGTATTACCATCATCACCTTAATTGTCGACCATAAAAACCCTCCCAACCTGCTACTGCAGTCGACTAAAACCTCCACAAAACAGTCCCTATTCGCTACTGTATCTGCCTGCCGTTCAGCCCTCCTAATCGCCACTTCTACAACCTTTAAACCTGCTATTTTCCTGCAGTTGTTCGCCACCATAATAGCCCACTTCCCTTCTATTTTCTTGCTGCAATTCGTGACTCACAGCAGCCTCCAAGACAATATAAGTTGCTATGATTTTTGCTGTGGTGTTCCTACTGGTTTGCGAGCCAAATCAGACCCAAGAAGCACTTTTTTGGGTCGTGATTAACAGCTGGAAACCTGCTCCTGTTCGGTCCATAATCATCACTTTGTTCTTGATCTCTAACCTCCTAAGGTATACCTAAACCCTAATGGTAATTCTACTTTTTAATCTATTACTATAAATATACTATGTTGATTAATATTAATCTTGTTTTTGGAAGATAATTATAAGTATTATGAATATGATAAAAAAAAAATAATGTTAAAAGATTATGTTGAATTATAATAATTATGGTTATGATTAATGAATGAGTAAAAAGAATAATTATAAGAATAGGTATTGTGATTATTAGTGATAAGATTAAAGATTTGATCTTGGTATATATACTAGGTGATTAATTGGTTAAAGGCTTTAATGAAAGGTTAAAGTTATGTATGGTGAACATGATAATACAAGATTATGGTTAGGGTCGAAAGGTGATAATTGTAATAAGGTTGAGTATGATTATGAAGTACTAATAAATTGTTAAGAATAAGGATGATGGTTAATGATAGAAGTTTATGATTAGGATTAGTTATTATGATAAAAAGTTATGATTTTATGTTAATGATTAAAGGTATTAGGTTAATGATTAATAAGTTATTAGCATGATTGATTAAGTATTATGATTATAAACTTGAATGTGTTAATAAATAAAAAGTTATGATTTTATGTAAGAGAATAATGATTAGTAATATTTTAGGGTTGATTAGTAAAGTATAATAACAATGATATACATGCATGCATGCATACGTATGTATGTACATATATATAGCTAGGTATATGCTTGTGTATATATTTAGATATATACATACGTGTATATGTATGTGTATATATGTATGTATATGTACGTGTGTGTGTATGTATGAATGTGTATTATGTAAGTTATATAAGGATAGTAAATATAATAAGAAAAGTAATAAGTGTGTACATATATGTAACATCTTACACTTATATGTATGTAACACATATACCTAATATATATATGTATATACACTATATAGTGATGAACATGTATGATCATAAATAAAGAATATATATATGTATCACATAGGTGTATATTAATATATGTAACACATAATGACAAGATAACATAATAGTTGATAAATTAAAGAATAATACTATTATTAGTATAACTTATACACTTAACTATATAGTAACACTTAATTATGCTAAATATATTATCACTTATATATATATATATAAATATATATATATATATATATATATATATATATATATATATATATATATATATATATATAACTAATAAGTATATTAATAACTTATTATGTGTATACAATATAACGTGAGGGTTATAGTTAAAGATAGTGTACAAAGACTACAAACATCACCGCTACTTGTGGCCTAGGGTGATCCTTGTTACCATTATGGGACGCTTGTGGATCTCGAATGCCAAGACTTAGATTCTGGTCAAGAGATCCTTGGCCGCTCGGTAATAATAGATCATTCGAGTAACTTGCATGTTAGCAACGAAGTTTGGGCGAGATTGTACAACATCTTTGTTAAGAATTATAACCCGAACTTCTTAAATTAGAAGCTTACTATAATTGGAAGCTTTCCATAAATAGTAGGTTTCCAAAAATAGAAACTTTTGAGAAATAGGAACTTTTCTCGAAAATCGTCACTGTTAATATAGTTTGCTATGTTAATAAATAAACTGTATGTCTATTAGACATTAACTAATTAAACATTATATCTTTAGGTTGAGATCTCCGATTATATACTCTGTTCATACAACTTATGTGGAATTTCTTACTTGCTACTAAGGTGAACTTCATAGCCTCTCTTTTTACTATTTAACTGTTTTATAACTTTGGGGTGAGACACATGCTTGCTTTTAAATTATTTACAATTTAGACACAAGTACCTAAATTATTTGATATGCAATTTTGTGAGACTTTTGTTAAATATGTATTTATTGTTACATGCAAATCCCTGACATAATATCGTTAATTGCTGGAATTGAAATATTGCAAGCTTAATTATTGTGAGTAGGCATATTGAGAGTGACGTCTCTACCCATTGGCGTGATCGCCAAGGGGGTACATAATAATGATTGCCGACACCCGTACAGTGTTAGAGGTTAATGTTTAGTTCGATATTATAACTCATGGCATATTGAATATTTTGATATTTTGAATTAAATCTTGTGGTCTAAAACTTATTATGATTATTAAACCTATGTTGTTCACTCAATCATTTTTGGTTGACACTTTAAGCATGTTTTGTCTCATGTGAAGATTAGCTTGTGTGCTGCCCTATGATGCTTAGTTAGCTGTTGCATTGAAGTCCACATATTAGACTTATCATTTGTTATTTACATATGAATTTCATTATGTAAAACATTATTATGTTTCCGCTGCAAATTCAAATTTTGTTATAAAACGTCTCATTTAGAGTCGTTCTCGTTCATACATACTTGTGTTGTGATATCGTGAAGTCATATCTCCCCGGCCCTATTTAGGGGTATGACATGTTAAAGTATATATATGACCCACAAATGATATATTTATATTTATATATGTATATATCTATATAAAAGAGAGATTTGATTAGTTTACATGTCATTAGCTCCTTAAATATTACATATTAAGCCAAATGTAATTTCCACATGTCACAATTATTCATATATACCCCTTATCAACCTTTAAAATCACACATTTACCCAAGTAAATAACATAATATCATATATACCCAATTTAAATACTAAAAATACCATATGTACCCATTTAATTTAAAAAATTCACTAAATCTAATTTTACACAACTTAATTCCTATTTCATCCCTACTCCTTTATACTACTACGATCATCAGAAAAACTACAGACATTTGTTTATACACACAGATCCTATTATTATAGTATATTCATACACACATTTGTTCATATAAAATCATAAGAAAAACTACCAAACAATTTTTAATACTAATTTTGAGGGAATGAACGTATTACTCTTATTACTAAAATTATGCCATTACATAATTAGATTCAACTGATTTCTTAAATCTGATAGAACTCGAACAATTTTTTGTTGTTGCAACTACACGTAATATGAAACATATATGTATTTTATAGTCCCGTTTTGCCAACGAAACATACTAACATACTAGATATACGTCATTTTTTAACAACTATGACTTATTGAAAATAAAGTACGGGCTCAAATTAACCACACTTAAGCTATTGGGTCGACATGTCCCCCTTAAACGCAACCACAAATAATTCTTGAAAATGTATATCAAGCGTCATAAAATTAAAAAAGTGACTTATTTAAAAAGGATTTTGAGTAGTCGTGCAACGCACGGGCTCAAAACCTAGTATACTAATAGACAAAACACTGTTTTACTATTCACCAATAGTAACCAGGGGTATTTTCGTCATTTCACCTTTTTTGTCCCCAACGATAAAATAAGCAACTTTCGTAAAAGAACCAACCCTTCAATGTTACCAAAAGATGTAGAAAAAATTACTTTTTTACAAAAAAATCAACTAACTTTTCTCTCTCTCTCTCTCTCTCTCTCTCTCTCTCTCTCTCTTTTCTTCCTCAACTATAAAAGAGACAACTTTCATAAAATGAACAACCCTTCAATGCTACCAATAGATGTCGAAAAACATTCTTTTTTTACAAAAAAAGAGGCAACTTTCATAAAATGAACAACCCTTCAATGCTACCAATAGATGTCGAAAAACATTTTTTTTTTTACAAAATAAATCAAGTAACTTTAAAAAAAAAAAAAAAAACTAAAAGAAGCAACTTTCACAAAAGGAACAACCCTTTAATATTAGATGTCGAATTTTTTTTTTTTTACAAAATAAATCATGACCTTTTTTTTAACTCGCATTCAAAACGGAGCCCCCGGCACGAAGCGAGGGCTCCATAACTGGTACGACCAAAAGAAAAAAAAATGGAACAGTTTATTAAGTCGATGATGGGCAGCCCACCGAATGTCTACAACACGGAGATCCAATAGTTAGACTTAATTTAAGCTCACTAGATTTGTAGTCCATATCATAAAGAAAAATAAATCATTAGCATTATTATTTTAGCACCATATGATAACACCCGTGAAGGGTTTGGTCGTTTTGGCCAAACCCACCCCAAAAATGGGTCAAAATGACAACAGTGGAGAAGGAGGAGAAAAAACCAAACACCCTCAAACTTTGTCCAACTTTCAAATTCAGTCCCCATACCAGGGGTGCAAAATAAAATTTATTATTTTAATTAAAAATCTTAACTAAACTTCACCCATATTTTCAACGGGACATATCTTTCCGCCCGCCCCGCGTTAAATTTTTTCGAACACACCGTTCAACTCAAAAAAATCTTATGAACACAACGGGACTAACTATACGCAAAACGGACACTTCTAAAAAAACGCTAAATACCTCGGATATATTTAATACATACACACACCTAGGTACTAACTATTCTGTAAATACATAACGCTCCGTTAACTATGAATACGCAACCCAAAAGTTCCGCAGCATCGCGCGGGCCCGTTTTGTTAGTTATTAACAGTAACATCACCATCAGCCCGTAGTATGATATTGTCCGCTTTGGACACAAGCCGATCACCGACGGGCTACCCGCGCACGAGTACAACCCCGGATCGCACTTCTACCTCACGGATTTGCTTCTCGGGTAAACACCCTCAAAACGCGTCATGTCAGAGTGCGCAGCAGCTCGGAAGCATGATACTGTCCGCTTTGGGCCACAAGCCGATCACCGACAGGACACATTCCCCGGATCGCACCTACCCGCACGGTTTTAAACGCGTCATACCAGAAGAGGTATCCACACCCTTATAAGGAGTGCTTTGTTTTCCTCTCCCACCGATGTGGGACGAGTCTGTTACAACTCTCCCCCTCTTCGGGACACTGCGTCCCCGCAGTGCGAATCGATGCGGGCCCCAGCTCTGATACCATAAGTAACATCACCATCAGCCCGTAGTATGATATTGTCCGCTTTGGACACAAGCCGATCACCGACAGGACACATTCCCCGGATCGCACCTACCCGCACGGTTTTAAACGCGTCATGTCAGAGTGCGCAGCAGCTCGGAAGCATGATACTGTCCGCTTTGGGCCACAAGCCGATCACCGACAGGACACATTCCCCGGATCGCACCTACCCGCACGGTTTTAAACGCGTCATGTCAGAGTGCGCAGCAGCTCGGAAGCATGATACTGTCCGCTTTGGGCCACAAGCCGATCACCGACAGGACACATTCCCCGGATCGCACCTACCCGCACGGTTTTTAAACGCGTCATACCAGAAGAGGTATCCACACCCTTATAAGGAGTGCTTTGTTTTCCTCTCCCACCGATGTGGGACGAGTCTGTTACAACTCTCCCCCCCTTCGGGACACTGCGTCCCCGCAGTGCGAATCGATGCGGGCCCCAGCTCTGATACCATAAGTAACATCACCATCAGCCCGTAGTATGATATTGTCCGCTTTGGACACAAGCCGATCACCGACGGGCTACCCGCGCACGAGTACAACCCCGGATCGCACTTCTACCTCACGGATTTGCTTCTCGGGTAAACACCCTCAAAACGCGTCATGTCAGAGTGCGCAGCAGCTCGGAAGCATGATACTGTCCGCTTTGGGCCACAAGCCGATCACCGACAGGACACATTCCCCGGATCGCACCTACCCGCACGGTTTTAAACGCGTCATACCAGAAGAGGTATCCACACCCTTATAAGGAGTGCTTTGTTTTCCTCTCCCACCGATGTGGGACGAGTCTGTTACATTAACATAGTATACAATATTTTATACTCCCTAGTAGTAATTATACGTTAATACGTCAATTATATATATATCATTTTGTATTTGCATGTCATTTATTTATGAAAATGATTTTGTACCAAAATTTGTATTATGTTTAATAGATACCAAATGTGGTTAAAATTTCAATTTTACGATAAATCAACAACTTTGTAAAAACTTCAATTGAATGTGATTTGATTAGATAAAGGATTTGAAAATAATAAAAATTAAAAATCTTGATTTCATAATGAAATTAGTTAGTTTATATGATTTCCAAGTATTAATACTCTCAATTCAAAATCCAACTACGTAACTTACGATGTCGTAACTATTTCAACTTTTACAAATACCATTACAAAGCTACGAGATTATTTAAGAGATATTCGTTAATCGTGTTTTCTAAAAAGACCATCCAAATTATTACAGCTATGCTTTATAACGATCTTAACCTCAATAGAAACGTTAAAGTATATACGACCCACAAACGATAAATTATATATTATATATTATATACTTATATCTAAAAGGTAAAGTGATAATGAATAGTACTACTCATTTTTCCACTTTTCGCAAACTTAACCCCTTAACTTTTATTAAAATACAAATCAAACCCCCCACTTTATACGTATATTTTTTTCCAAATTTCACAAGCTTAATCCCCTAACTTTTATTAAAATACAAATCGAACCCCCACTTTACTAACTTTTTTTTTTTACTAATATTCAGTTTTCACAAACTTAACCCCCTAACTTTTATTAAAATACAAATCGAACCCCCACTTTATACGTAAAGTTTTTTCAAATTTCACAAACTTAATCCACTAACTTTTATTAAAATACAAATTGAACCCCCACTTTACTAACTTTTTTTTTTTAAATAAAACCCGAACGCTAAAAGAAGCAACTTTCACAAAAGGAACAACCCTTCAATGTTATGTCGAAAAAAATTCTTTTTTACAAAATAGATCAAGACTTTTTTTTTAACTCGCATTCAAAACGGAGCCCCCGGCGCGAAACGAGGGCTCCACAACTAGTTACGACCAAAAGGAAGAAAAACAAAATAGTTTATTAAGTCGATGATGGGTCGCTCACCGAATATATGCAACACGGATCCAAAAGTTAGACTTAATTTAAGCCCATACAAGCCCACAAGATTTGTAGTCCATATCACCACCTAATTTTAATATTAATACACTATTTAATACTCCATAGTAATTATGCATTAATAGGCCAATTATATATTATATACCTGTATCTAAAAGGTAAAGTGACAATGAATAGTACTACTCATTTTTTCACTTTTCGCAAACTTAACCCCTTAACTTTTATTATATACCTATATCTAAAAGGTAAAGTGACAATGAATAGTACTACTCATTTTTTCACTTTTCGCAAACTTAACCCCTTAACTTTTATTAAAATACAAATCGAACCCCCCCACTTTATACGTATATTTTTTTCCAAATTTCACAAGCTTAATCCCCCAACTTTTATTAAAATACAAATCGAACCCCCACTTTACTAACTTTTTTTTTTACTAATATTCAGTTTTCACAAACTTAACCCCCTAACTTTTATTAAAATACAAATCGAACCCCCACTTTATACGTAAAGTTTTTTCAAATTTCACAAACTTAATCCACTAACTTTTATTAAAATACAAATTGAACCCCCACTTTACTAACTTTTTTTTTTAAATAAAACCCGAACGCTAAAAGAAGCAACTTTCACAAAAGGAACAACCCTTCAATGTTATGTCGAAAAAAATTCTTTTTTACAAAATAGATCAAGACTTTTTTTTTTAACTCGCATTCAAAACGGAGCCCCCGGCGCGAAACGAGGGCTCCACAACTAGTTACGACCAAAAGGAAGAAAAACAAAATAGTTTATTAAGTCGATGATGGGTCGCTCACCGAATATATGCAACACGGATCCAAAAGTTAGACTTAATTTAAGCCCATACAAGCCCACAAGATTTGTAGTCCATATCACCACCTAATTTTAATATTAATACACTATTTAATACTCCATAGTAATTATGCATTAATAGGCCAATTTATGTATATCATTTTAGGTCACTTATTTATTACTACGTATTTTTTTTTTTTTTTTTTTTTTTTTTTTTTTTACGAGGAACCCCACTATGGGCCAGAGCACATTGGCCCCCCCACCGCAGGTAAACCCCGGGTAAACGGCAAGCCAGCCCTCCACCGCTACCAGGTAAGGCATTCTCCAGTTTGGTCATTAAATGCGGGCACCCCTTAGGATTGAACCCGAGACCTCCCCTTCACTGAAAGTGCTGGTGGCCACCCAGGCTAGGCCTGGATGGTTGTATTTTTTTTTTTTAAGGCAAGCATATATTAAAACCCGAAAAGTACATAACGGAACCATAAGAAATGATTTTGTATCAAAATTTGTATTATGTTTAATACATATCAAATGTGGCTAAAAATTCATCGTAAAAATGTCAAAGAATGAATGTAAAAACTGTTATAACTAGATAAAAATATATAACAGAAATTTTGTTGATTAAGAAATTTAGCTGTATCTTAATTTTTTCATTGTTTAAAATTTAACATACTTTGATCAACATATTTGAGTGATTTATAGTCAACAAATACATCGAGTGGCCTTCCAACAATATATAGATAATTGAAAAATGATATAATGGAGTAATAAAAAAGCACAATAAGTATAATGATTTTTCTAGTACTCCAGTCGTCTCAAAATTATTGTCCGTGTTGACTTTTTATTAAATTTTGACTATTTTTTATAAGTTGCTTGTCTATTATGCTAATTGGTTGAATGAGTTATTTTAAGTAAGGTAAGTTATTATAACGAGTAATTAGTAAATTTATTTCTATATTAAATGTTACTTTTCTAACTATAAAAAGAATTTAATTGGAAGTTAAGTAGTTTTTAATTGTTATATATAAAATACGGGACAATATTCTTAGGAGAAATCAAAATATTAAGGTAAACAGTTTTTGTTGGACGGAGGGAATAGTTATTAATTTGTGCCCGTTTGAAAAATCCTAAAAATATTTTATATTGTTTTTAACAACAACTAAAATTGAAAACCTCCAGCAAGACATTATAGGAAGATTACAAAGGCTTTAGAGAATAATTGTTTTAACAGTGGGCTCTTTAACAAATTTGGGTGGGTTACAGTATGTTTATAAGGACGAGGGTTTATGTGAAAATGATGGGGGACATTTGATTGGGTCGAGGATGGTAATATTGGTAGTGAGTCTTTATCTTTTAAAGAGTTGGGTTCTCTTAATGTCTTTGGGCCAAATATAAAAGACATTGATTTAAAAGATGATAGATAGACAAATTGTTCGGTACCCCGTCTTCACCATAAGAAGAAGAAGAAAAAAATCTTTAGATAAACATCATTGTATTAATTTTACTGAGACGAATATCCATCTAAAGTACAAACGACATCAAAATCATTATAAATTGTATGAACGGTCTAGGCTCACTCGGTTGATAGAAATTGAAGAAGATGTATTTTGTGATAAATTTGATTCCTCTTCCTTGGATTCGGATTTGGATTCACAAGGGGTGTTGTGATAATAGGCAGTTTTGTTTGAAGGCAATGCTTGGAGTCTCAAATGTGATAATTGGTTTTAATAGGTTAGGTGGTATGGTTTGCGGGTAATCTGGTTCAGTTGATGTAATTGTTTTTAATAGGTTAAGTGGTTCATGGATTTTTAATAGATGGTGTGGCGTTTTCTTTTTCTTAGTTGTAGTCTTTAGGTCGTTTGATGTGGTGTCGGGTTATGAGTGGAGTTGTGGGTGTGTTTGTCGTTATTTGCATTGTATGTTTAAATTCTTGCTAGTTTTTTTATCTTTATAAAATTTAGCCTTTCAAATGCTTTTTTTTAATTAAATAGTCACTATACCTTTGTATTTAAGTAAGTACTAAAAGCATATACTACTGTAGTGTAAGGATGCAAACGAAAGTCTCACATCGGTCATGAGATAAAACAAATGTATGTATATAAGTATAAGGGAAAATCATTCTATCACAAATCAGTTTTAGAATAAGGATGAACTCTTAAGCTTATATTGCAGGACATTGTGTTTGGACTATGCAATCCTTACAACTGGTATCAGAGCTGGGCTACAGCCCCGATCTGGTGGACGGCGCAATGGGCATACCCCGATCTCACGCAGCGACGTGACGCACCCTCGGTGTTACATAACGATGAGTGGACCCAGTTCGATGTGATAACCCGAAAATTTCTGACCAAATTTAAACTTTAACCTTTATATGTTTCCGACACGATAAGCAAAGTCTGTTAAGATAAATCTCAAGAATTTTAAACTATGTTCATACATTCATTTAATCTCGACCAAATTCCGACGATTCACGAACCATTATATAAATGAATATGATTATATATATATATATATATATATATATATATATATATATATATATATATATATATATATATATATATATATATATATATATATATATATATATATATATATATATATGTGTGTGTGTGTGTGTGTGTGTGTGTGTGTATTATAACTTGAGAATGTAACAAAGTATTAAACGTATAATACTTTACATGAACATATTTGTTCAATATAGTTATCGACGATATTAAAAGATAATCTCAAATGATTGAATTATCTGATATATTGTGTTGTGATTTCGAGTCTATGTTGTAAGGTCCACTGTGATTTAAAAAATCTTTCCATTTTAACAACATTCGGAAAATGGTAATGTAATTTACATGAAAGAAACAAAAGTGTCACGTCTTCTTTAAAAACGAATATAATTTTATAAATATTTAGAATCACTTTTGACAAATTATTACTGAGTCATTATGATAAGGATAAAGGTTTTAACGTTATCTTAAAATTTAGAATCTTTCTAGAAACCTTTTGACAAGTTATATATAATAACGATCCATGATGTAATTGAATATAAATATATAAATAACTTGCAATGTGTAATTAAGAACGTGTTTGTATATATTTCGAACTATTTAATAAACTATATTTGTATTCGATTGGTAATTAGAATATTTGATAAGTTAAAGTGAACACTAGTACATAAATGATTCATACCAATTTATGTTATATTACGAAAATGACCGAAATATATTTAGTTTTGAAAAACTAATTAATATATTATTAAATAAATAGTTTAATATGAACAAATCATATTTTAAATAAAGATATATATATATATATATATATATATATATATATATATATATATATATATATATATATATATATATATATATGGTTATATATTTTACAAAATGATTAAATATAATATTAACTAGATACGAAACGTTTTGATTTAAATTAATCATATATACATTATTATCGAGACGATGATTTATTGAAGCAAATAACCATAACACTCAAACATACAAGTTATGTTTTGAGTGATATAGTTTGTCGATGTTTTAAACCTAGTTATTTAAAGGTACTTGTCGCGTAACATAGAGTGCTTGTTTTTTTAGCGTACGAAAACACTTTTGAAAAACCGGAACCGAGACCTCAGTCGAGCACTAACGTACAAATCATTGGGTCTAAAATTACATATCAACTATGCATATAAATATAATATAATATATATATAATTATATATATTATATATTAAAAAATAATAAAAACTGTCGGCAGCCCACGAGGTAAATGCATTTGAGCTGGGAACAGGCACCATGCGATCGCATGGCTCAGCCCCTTTAATCCCATGCGATCGCATGGCAAGGACAGGCAGGTCAGGAGCTATAAATTCAGTCGAACGCGTTCAGTTTTTACACACACATACATATTACACTCGTAAACATATATATATATATATATATATATATATATATATATATATATATATATATATATATATATATATATATATATATATTATTAATATTATTATTAATCTTATTATTATTATTATTATCAATATTATTATTATTATTATTATTATTATTATTATTATTATTATTATTATTATTGATATTATTATTTGTACATAAAATACTACGACGAGGTTCTGCTCGCATGTTTTCAAAATGGTTTATCGAGAGGGATAGAGTTAAGGAAAGTTTGGGTTATAGCTATGGAGGTTATGGGTATTGTTCGGGGTTATGCTCATGAGGTTAATCTAGTGTTTATCATCTCCGTTGCGTCTACGTACTTTCCTGCAATATTGAATCTCAATATTAATACGTGAGCACTCATAACTTAACTTTTATATATTAATAATGTATCCCTGACTAGTGCTCGAGTATATAGGATTATGCATGCTTGTACGTTTATTATTGTCGTTAGATAGTTTATGATGAATCCTGAATTTAATACATATGCTACTAGGATAAGGTATAGGATATGCATGTCGTTGGAAAGCTGACGAAAAATCAATAACTTTTCATTTAGATATCGAATGGTTTAGATGAACGGATTAGAAGTTATAGTCAACTGAATTTTAGTATTATTGTTAAAATGATTATTATTACTATCGTCGTTATGATCGTCGTTATTATTATCTAGTAATTATTATTATTATTATTATTATTATTATTATTATTATTATTATTATTATTATTATTATTATTATTATTATTATTATTATTATTATAATTATTAGAATTATCATTAATGTTATTATAATACTTATTAGTGTAATAACCCGGAAATTTCCTACAAAAATAAACAAAATCTATTCATGAATTCATTTAACCTCAAATAATTCTGACGATACACGAATCATTATTTGTAAATAATTATGTATTAGTATTAACTTATTACTAGTATGATTGTTATCATTATTAATATCAATATAATAATTTGTAATAAAATTATGATTCATTATCATTATTAAAATAAGTATATCATTTATTATTAATAATAATATTATTATTATAATTATTGATCATTATTCTTGTTATTTATATTAGTATTCTTATATTAAAAACATTATTATTATTATCATTATTATTATTATTATTATTATTATTATTATTATTAATACAAATATAACTATTATTATTAATATGATTATTATTATTAAATTAATTATTAATATAAAATGAATTAACAGAATCAGATGTATACCTAAATTAGGTAACTACTTTTATTTATTTTATTTTTGATCGTGAAATCCAAATCTGTTTCAATTATTTTAATTAGATTATATCTGTTTTTTTATCAACTTTTATTTATTTATTTTTTTATCTTTCTGTGCTAGATGAATCGACACCCACATATCTTTTATAAAACTCGATCAATTCTGTATTATGAGATATCAGTCGACTGTATATATCTCCATTATCAATCCCTTTAATTCAAAATCAAAATCAAAACAGAAAGAAAATAAGAAAATACCGAAATCTCTGTTCTAGCTTCATTTTTCAAAAACTTCAAAACCGAATTATATTTCGAAAACTACTAATGCAGTTTTGTTATGAAATCCCTAATAAAGCTTTCTACAAAGTTTCAAATCCAAATTTTATGTATCGAGTTTTAATTTTGAGGTCAAACCTTAATTTTTAAAAGTCAAACGAATAGTTCTTGATAAAATTCGAATTCGTTTTAGTGTTTCTGTTTCAATTGATGATTCCTACAGCTTCTAAAAGTGATTTACAATCTATTTCGTATAGGAATCAAGGTCTGTAATAGTCTCAATTTTAAAATCAATGTTGGAGTTGTTCATTGGGATATTTTTTGGTTACAGTCAAATTTTTTTTCTTCGGTTCCAGTTAATTCAGTCACTCTCTATGGGACGTTTCTGTTTAAATTTCACAATATAGATCAAATGTTACAGTACCTGTTAAGATTGTTTGAACTCTAATCGATTTCGTTGGTGAAGAATGATATAACAGTTTTAATACGGGTTATATGGTTTTGGGTAGAGAATTAAATCAGGAAAACAAGTTTGGTTTAATGGTTAAGGGTGTCTGCGTGTTAGCGAGAGGTCACGGGTTCGAGTCCCATCTTGGGCATTTTTTTTTTAGAAAGAGCTCCTGAGGTAGTTTTCTTAATAATAATAATAATAATAATATTATTATTATTATTATTATTATTATTATTATTATTATTATTATTATTATTATTATTATTATTATTATTATTATTATTATCATAAGTATTAGTATTATTATTAGTAGTATTACTATCATTATAATTAGTAATAATTTGTATTATTATTATTATTATTATTATTATTATTATTATTATTATTATTATTATTATTATTATTATTATTATTATTAGTATTATTATTAAAAGTATTATCGTAATCAAATATACCTTTTTATATATTATTATCAATATTATTACTATTACTAATGTTAAATTTATTATAAACATTAATATTTAAAACATAATTATAATTAAAAATTATCACTTTAATTAAAGTTATCAAAATTATCATTTCTAATAAAACTATCATTTTATTAAAAATTAACATTGTTATTAAAGTTATAATTATAATTTCATTTAGGTTATTATTATTATTATCGTAAAAAGATACAACTTTATATTTATACTTATTAATATTATTTTACTAAATAAATACTCGTTGTATAAAAATATATTTAAAACCTACAACAGAACTATATTTATATTTTTATAATGAACACTGCTTAATTAATTATAATAAATATATTTAATGTACTATTTTCAAATAACATACAAAAGTAACATATATATATATATATATATATATATATATATATATATATATATATATATATATATATATATATATATATATATATATATATATATATATATATATATATATATATATATATATATAAACATATATAATTTAAATAACAAATATATTACTATAAGTAATATATTATACACAAACTGGGTTGATTAACATTATACGTGTTAATATATAAATAATTGATATAGGTTCGTGAATCGGAGGTCAACTCTGCACTTGTTCAGTGCCGTCATACGCATAATTACTACAAACTATCATACAGTATCGTGAGTTCATCTGCTCCCTTTTTATATATATTTTTGGGCTGAGAATACATGCGCAACTTTTATAACTGTTTTACATTTAGACACAAGTACTCAAACTTTTATGCTATATACGTGCTTTGGCATGCTAAATCCCCACCGTAATATCGTTAATTGCTGAGGTATAAGATGCAAACTTAGTTATTGTGAGTAGCGCTACTGAGAGTGACGTCTCTGTCCATTTGACCGTTGGTCTTTGGATACATAATAATGATTCAACGACATGAATAACAAGTGTCACGTGGTAACTATTGTTTAGTCACGATATTACAAACATCAACTCTTTCGATTGATATATTTGGTATCAATCAACTTCAAACTGAAATCTTGTGGTCTAATGCTATACTGAACTATTGATTTATGATAAACCTATGAACTCACTCAACCTTGTGTTGAATTTTTAAAGCATGTTTATTCTGAGGTACTTAAATATTGCTTCCGCTGTATATCTGCTACTTTGATGATGATTGCTTGCTATGCTTGGAGTCTTCATTACATATCATATCAATCAAAGACATTTAATATTCTAAATATAATGTAATCTATTTATCTTCCGCTGCAAAACTCAATAAAACGTCTCATATAGAGTAGTTCTCGTTTATACAACTGTGATTTGATATAATTAGTCACAAATACTCCAGGCCCTATTTGGGGGTGTGACAGAAATGGTATCAGAGCAGACTGTTGTAGAGAACCAGGATTGCATTTTATGTGTGCCTTATACAATTAGGTACCTTAGCAATGTAGGACTACAACTTTCCTTGACCATAGTGCCTTTAATTGTTGCCTTTAATTGATAAATGCTACACCATATCTTATCAACTTTACTTATTAAATTCTTTAATCTTTCTTAGAATGCTGAGCCAATCTAAGAACTCTGCTCAGTCTCCTAAGTACTATCCAATTCTGCCACCACATTTAAATGCAACACCGTTCTTGACATTCCTATGTCATCTATCATGGTTTTGTGTATTACATATGTATTACATGAAATGTAAACCATGATTCTTGAAATCTCTACTATTCATATTCAGTACTTTCAAAATCTTTTCTTTCTCGTTATTTTTGATCATTAAATTTTCTTGACGAGTAGCGTCTACGAAACTCTAGAATGGAAGGGTTTGGATTACCAATTTAAAGGATCCTATAGCTCAAGCCCGTAGACTTGAATAGGCCATCACGAATTGAAAGTCTTTAATCGAAATTTATCTGAATACATACTTATCATTTTTATCTCGACACGTCATACCGCAATTATTGCATAAATGGAGTATAGACACATCATATCTTATCGTATCTTATCATATCTATCCCAATAGAATTTGTCTAACACTTTTCCTAAATTTCCTCCGTAAATTACGGAAATCTTTTGCTATATATAGTATTCGAGGATACAAATATATCATTCAGTATCCAACACTCATTTCATAATAAACCCTATTCCAAACACATAATATGGATTCCTCGAACTCCTCGAGCTCCAATGGCAGCGTAACCGGAACAAACGAACCAATCAGTCATCATCTATTCTGGATGAATTGGGGGTAGGTTCGTAGCCGACTCAATCAATGGAGGCAAGAAGAAGGTGATCCCTTCCACCAACCAAATTCACCTCTTGGCGAAGAACCTGAAGCACTTACCGGCGAACCAGTTCGGAACACCATTTTCTCTCTTCTTTCCAGGGTATCCCGTCACGAATATATAATATCGAAGATTTTAGATCTTATTCACCCCCTTGTTTCAACGGCCAATCATCCCGGAATAATAGAAGAAGTCAACGAGCTTCGCACTCGAGTGGTGGCTCTGGAGAATATGGTGCGAATTCTACAAGCATCAGCAGCACCAGCAGCATAACCAGCACCACCAGTACTAGCAATACCGCAAACATCACCAAAACTGCAAGCACTGAAGACACCAGTATCAGCAACAACAACACCAGTACCATCGACACCATCATCATCACCACCAACAGCATCAGCTTCACCAACAACAACATCAGCATTCCACGCCTCAACATCACACTCGTTACCTCAAGCATCAATATCATATGTCCCATAGATACCGAAGTATATCAATTACCATGAACGATGAAGTATTGATTCATAACTTCATTAAAGAAATATTCCACGGCGATTATGTACTCTCAAGTTTTGAAGATTATATATTCTTGTTACAACCGTAAATCAAATGAGCTTAATATTATATTAACTCATTAAATCCATGATTACATCTGAAGGAAAATGTATATGTACGTATATATTCATAAAGATTGTAATTAAATTTTTTTTGTACAAACTGTTGATTGTGAAAATATTTTAACGGGTAGGTAATACCCGAGAAATATTTATATCTCACATTAATATGTTACATTGTACATTCTTCAATTCTGATTCAATAAGTCAGTAACTATACTACTTACATTCACAAGATATATGTATCTGTTCACTAAAGAACAACCACTACATATTTTGACATATCAGAATCCAATCAAAGCTTTAGCAAGTGTTATCTTCCTAAAGATCACTACATTCCTGAATTATATTCATTCATATTCTGTGATGAATTATCACATCAAACCACTGAAATTATCATTTACGACATTTCTTCGACAACCGTTAGATCCATTGATGGATACATCTTACGCTTAAACACTTCAAATTCAAAATTCTTGAAAACATCCTTTGTATCCTGACGATAACAATCAACGTTTAATCATCTAAAAATGAAATTTCTTGAAATCATCTCGGATTTATAATCAATGATTCAAATATGGCTGCATTAAATGCAGAGGAAACAACAAAATTGTAGAAGGTCTTAAGGGCCAAAAGTTTGATAATAAAGAATGGTACAAGCTCATATTTGGAACTGGAAAACGGATTGAGCAAACTATGAAGGAGGCAGTGGACAAATTACAAGGACTAAACCTATACTCAAGGAATCCAGATGATTCGATTTCTGATGGAAATTACAGAAGACATATAATCTCCTTACGCATTCTAAATCCTTACAGAAGAATTTTTCTCATTCGATCTTAGAAATTCCAAGATATCATCATATCTTTCAGTATATATATCCTCGATATTTCTGAAGATATCTTCATAACTATTCTTGTCCGCAATAAATTATCTCTTTGCGATATCTTTGTTACATAATAAAGGAAACTGTTTTAGTTTCTATATTCTGTAAAATTCAAGTTTAAATTATAAATGTTTTGAAGTAGTGTTGGGAATTGAAGCATGAGTTAGTATAATATAATGACTTCAGGCCAACGTGATTATGTTACAGTAAGTCATGCTAAATTTTTAATGAAAGATGATGATTCATAGACTTTATAATCATCATTTGCCATGTTACACGGCTCTTACATTCTACTTAACCTCTGAACATATCAAAAACCTATATTCTTGATAGTTCTATCCTCAGTAATTCTGGTAATTTAACAAATCAAATCATGATATTATGTTCCTTTCTACTTAGAACATCATGATCATTCGAAACTCCATACCCACGAATTCTGGACCATTACTTGCTTTACAAAAGCATGAAGCTTCGACATATAAGGGAAAATATAAAGCCCTATAACGACACCGAAATTACAAACCGTGTACATCAATGCGTATAGCAACATAAAGACATGGGAGAATTAAAAATACTATAACCCCAAGATAAAAGTAGAAGAAAACAAATTCCTCTGGTGGTAAATGAAAAAGAAGAATGACTGAAACGATAGTCAGAAAAATATCCAGGATAAGAACTGGATGGAGCATTTTCACAATCTTTGAAAGTATGAATTGAGGAAGAAAGTATGAATTGAGAAGTGGTGAAGATAATGAAACGGAAGAAGCTAATTTATAGCAAAATTCTAGACACGTTAATCTAGACAATTTCACCGCATTTAATCAAAGAAAATCTCAATTTTCGTAATTACCGGATAATCAAATCTTATACAGATTATGAAGATTTTCTTTAATCCCTTGAATTCCGGAAATAAACTTTAACTACTTCAAAAGTAAGACTTATCTTTATCCTCCACATTTCACTCTTTTGTGATAGCTTCACTTATACTCTTCCTGTAATCGAATCGTTTCATCCATATTACCCAATGGTGATAAAACTCTATTTTTTTTAACTCATATTCATCATTCTTGTTGTAAACAATGACGATCTCTATCAAATTTCATGACAGTAATTTTCATGAACACCTCTCTATTTTGTCTACCCTAATATTGTGGCATAAACGCTCAAGTTTTAAATAAGCTCACTATTATTCATAACACATTTCATGTATATTGAAATGCTTATATAGCGTCATCATCTCTTTATGAGAAAACCTAATCAATGACACTCTTGTTAGATAACCTCCACATTAATAATAAAATGTACTTCGTAGAATTTATAGATCGTATGATTTAAACGCTTGAAACAAAACAATATTCTATTCGTTGGAATTCACGCAAGGCCCCGAGTATACCTGGGAACGTGAAAACCAAATAAAATGAAAATATCCTCACCTGTTTACAAACAATGCCGACTGATGGCAACAACTAAATTTTGGGACGAAATTTCTATTAACAGGGGATACTGTAATAACCCAGAAATTTTCGACAAAAATAAACAAAATCTATTCATGAATTCATTTAACCTCAACTAATTCCGACGATTCACGAACCATTATTTGTAAATAATTATGTATTAGTATTAATTTATTACTAGTATGATTGTTATCATTATTAATATCAATATAATAATTTGTAATAAAATTATGATTCATTATCATTATTAAAATAAGTATATCATTTATTATTAATAATATTATTATTATTATAATTATTGATCATTATTCGTGTTATTTATATTAGCATTCTTATATAAAAAACATTATTATTATTATTATTATTATTATTATTATTATTATTATTATTATTATTATTATTAATACAAATATTACTATTATTATTAATATGATTATTATTATTATTAAATTAATTATTAATATAAAATGAATTAACAGAATCAGATGTATACCTAAATTAGGTAACTACTTTTATTTATTTTATTTTTGATCGTGAAATCCAAATCTGTTTTAATTATTTTAATTAGATTATATCTATTTTTTTTATCAACTTTTATTTATTTATTTTTTTATCTTTCTGTGCCTGATGAATCGACACCCACAAATCTTTTATAAAACTCGATCAATTATGTATTATGAGATATCAGTCGACTATATATATATCTCCATCATCAATCCCTTTAATTCAAAATCAAAATCAAAACAGAAAGAAAATAAGAAAATACCGAAATCTCTGTTCTAGCTTCATTTTTCAAAAACTTCAAAACCGAATTATATTTCGAAAACTACTAATGCAGTTTTGTTATGAATTCCCTAATAAAGCTTTCTACAAAGTTTCAAATCCAAATTTGTGTATCGAGTTTTAATTTTGAGGTCAAACCTTAATTTTCAAAAGTCAAACGAATAGTTCTTGATAAAATTCGAATTCGTTTTAGTGTTTCTGTTTCAATTGATGATTCCTACAGCTTCTAAAAGTGATTTACAATCTATTTCGTATAGGAATCAAGGTCTGTAACAGTCTCAATTTTAAAATCAATGTTGGAGTTGTTCATCGGGATATTTTTTGGTTACAGTCAAATTTTTTTTCTTCGGTTCCAATTAATTCAGTCACTCTCTATGGGACGTTTCAGTTTAAATTTCACAATATAAATCAAATGTTACAGTACATGTTAAGATTGTTTGAACTCTAATCGATTTCGTTGGTGAAGAATGATATAACAGTTTTAATACGGGTTATATGGTTTTGGGTAGAGAATTAAATCAGGAAAACAAGTTTGGTCGAATGGTTAAGGGTGTTTGCGTGTTAGCGAGAGGTCACAGGTTCGAGTCCCGTCTTGGGCATTTTTTTTAGACAGAGCTGCTGAGGTAGTTTTCTTATTATTATTATTATTATTATTATTATTATTATTATTATTATTATTATTATTATTATTATTATTATTATTATTATTATTATTATTATTATTATTATTATTATTAGTATTACTATCATTATAATTAGTAATAATTTATATTATTATTATTATTATTATTATTATTATTATTATTATTATTATTATTATTATTAGTATTTTTATTAAAAGTATTATCGTAATCAAATATACCTTTTTATATATTATTATCGATATTATTACTATTACTAATGTTAAATTTATTATAAACATTAATATTTAAAACATAATTATATTTAAAAAGTATCACTTTAATTAAAGTTATCAAAATTATCATTTCTAATAAAACTATCATTTTATTAAAAATTAACATTGTTATTAAAGTTATAATTAAAATTTCATTTAGGTTATTATTATTATTATCATAAAAAGATACAACTTTATATTTATAGTTATTAATATTATTTTACTAAATAAATACTCGTTGTATAAAAATATATTTAAAACCTACAACAGAACTATATTTATATTTTTATAATGAACACTGCTTAATTAATTATAATAAATATATTTAATGTACTATTTTCAAATAACATGCAAAAATAACACACACACACACACACACACACACACATATATATATATATATAAACATATATAATTTTAATAACAAATATATTACTATAAGTAATATATTATACACAAACTGGGTTGATTAACATTATATGTGTTAATATATAAATAATTGATATAGGTTCGTGAATCGGAGGTCAACTCTGCACTTGTTCAGTGCTGTCATACGCATAATTACTACAAACTATCATACAGTATCGTGAGTTCATCTGCTCCCTTTTTATATATATTTTTGGGCTGAGAATACATGCGCAACTTTTATAACTGTTTTACGTTTAGACACAAGTACTTAACTTTTATGCTATATACGTGCTTTGGCATGTTAAATCCCCACCGTAATATCGTTAATTGCTGAGGTATAAGATGCAAACTTAGTTATTGTGAGTAGCGCTACTGAGAGTGACGTCTCTGTCCATTTGACCGTTGGTCTTTGGATATATAATAATGATTCAATGACATGAATAACAAGTATCACGGGGTAACTATTGTTTAGTCACGATATTACAAACAGCAACTCTTTCGATTGATATATTTGGTATCATTCAACTTTAAACTGAAATCTTATGGTCTAATGCTATACTGAACTATTGATTTATGATAAACCTATGAACTCACTCAACCTCGTGTTGACTTTTAAAAGCATGTTTATTCTCAGGTACTTAAATATTGCTTTCGCTGTATATCTGCTGCTTTGATGATGATAGCTTGCTATGCTTGGAGTCTTCATTACATATCATATCAATCAAAGACATTTAATATTCTAAATACAATGTAATCTATTTATCTTCCGCTGCAAAACTCAATAAAACGTCTCATATAGAGTCGTTCTCGTTTATACAACTGTGATTTGATATAATTAGTCACAAATACCCCAGGCTCTATTTGGGGGTGTGACAATTAGTATCATTATTATTAAAACTAATATTAGTATCATCTAATTATTATGATTGCTATTATTATCATTATTATGAATGCGATATAAAAGAGTACTAAAAGCTATTAAACGAATCGATTAGGAAATAATGAGTATAAGTATCATGATGAAATAAAAATATTGTAAGTTATTGATTTAGATAAAAATATCATTTTCATTATTTTTATCACTATTATTATTATTAAAACTATCATTTTTACTTAAATTATAATTTTTAATAGAAATATCATTGTTATTATAAAATATCATTATTATTATCATTTTAGTATTATTATTAATAAAATTATCATTTTATCATAATTAATATCATTTTTAGTAAAAATAGATATTGTTATAATAATAATTATTATTACAAAAATAATACAACTTTTACTTATTATTACTATCGATATTATTTTATCAAATAAATATGTGATACAAAGATATTTTACTACATGTAATATAATTACATTAATAATGCCTATCATTATAATTTTATGATATTAAATGAACTTTATAAATTTTATTACTTAAGATATATAAAAGTATATTTTTATTATATAAATTTTAATATAAAATTTTATTTATTAATAAATGAATTATATTATTTACTCTAATAAAATTTGTTAAATATATTAAATATATATAAAACGACTATATTTAAGTTATATAATAATCATGTATAGATTTTGGAAGTCATTTTGGGTCAAGTTGACTTTTGTTGACTTTGCATAGTAGTCTCGAGCATTAGGATTGTGATACACTACGTGATAACCAAAATTGTTAGACAAATATTGACCAACATATAAATATATTTAATTAGTATAGGTTCGTGAATCCAAGGTCAACCTTGCACTTGTTCAATGCCGTCATATGCATAATTACTACGAAATACAGTATTGTGAGTTCATTTGATTCCCTTTTACTTTTTTGGGACTGAGAATACATGCGCTGTTTTTACAACTGTTTTACTAAATGCCTTTGAAATCTATATTTTTGGACTGAGATGCTTTTATAAATGTTTGACGAGATAGACACAAGCAAAACATTCCTCGAATGAATTATTATGCAGACAGAAGTTCCGTGGATTATTATTGAATTAGTTGGACGTTATAATTGCCACTAATTGTTATGAATATTTCCCCTGATTATTATTGTTTGGTAACCTAATAATTAGAAACGGGTATGACCCTAATTCACATGAGTCCTAAAGGTAGCTACCCGGTTTAACACCCCCACCCAGAATGTTCACTAGACGGAAGAGCTAGTGGGCGTGGTGTTTAGTACTTCGAAGTATATATAATATACAGACGAGATGTTCTGCTTTGGGGATATTATTGATGCGTATTATATGTTAAGGTCGGTTACCATGTTGAGCAATGAAATCAAAGTGAATGTTATGTATCGAGAGAATGATTTTTATACACAGGTTATGTGTATTATTTTTGTACACGAGATTTGTGTACGGTTATTAAAAATCGTGAGGCAACCTACGGGGGAGAAAAGGATACGAACCTACTCTATCGAGCATTATGAAAAATGGTTTAGTACACGAGATAGGTGTACTGTATTTAAATCTTGTGGTCTATCAAAATGATGAATTTTATTGTTTACGATAAACTTATGAACTCACCAACCTTTTAGTTGACACTTGAAAGCATGTTTATTCTCAGGTATGAAAGAAATCTTCTGCTGTGCATTTTCTCATCTTAGAGATATTACTTGGAGTCATTCATGACATATTTCAAAAGACGTTGCATTCGAGTCGTTGAGTTCAACAAGATTATTATTAAGTCATTGATAGTTTGATATAATATGAGATGGTATGCATACCTGTTAACTTTCGATATAATGAAAGTTTGTCTTTTAAAAACGAATGCAATGTTTGTAAAATGTATCATTTAGAGGTCAAATACCTCGCAATGTAATCATATGTTATTGTATTCGTCTTTATAGATTAGGACGGGTCGTCTCATGTGGTATCAAAGCGGTGATCTTAGCGAACCAGGTCTTGCATTAGTGTGTCTAACTGATAGATATTAAGATGCATTAATGAGTCTGGACTTTAACCGTGTCTGCATGTCAAAAGTTTTTGCTTATCATTTTTGTCAGAAATTACCTGCTTATCATCTTAAGTCTAAAACGCGTCTTACTGCATTCATTGCATAGATAGTGTATAGAAAAAATTCATATCTTAGCGTATCTATTATTGTAAACTTTGTCTGACATATTCCGTAAATTCCTCCGTAATCTGTGAAATCTTTTGCTCTATATATATATATATTCTATGTAATTAGAATACCATCCGATAGCCAGAAATCACTTCATATTGATAAATCCTTTATTCAATCGTACGAAATGGAACTTTCCACTAGTTCAAGTCCCTCGGATTCCGATATGGAGTTTCACTTGAGCTCCGAAAGCAGTGTGACCGGAATGGATCAACCAATTAGCCATCATCTATTCTGGATGAATTGGGGATGGGTTCGTAGTCTACTCAATCATTGGAGACAAGAAGAAGGCGATCCCTTCCATCCACCACATTGCCCTCTTGGTGAAGAACCTGAAGCACTTACCGACGAACCTATTCGTAATACCATTTTCTCTCTCATTTCCAGAGTATCTCGTCACGATTATATACTATCTCACATTCTAGATCTTATTCATCCACTTGTTCGAACCACCGATCATCCCGGTGTAATAGAAAAAGTCAACGAGCTTCGCGCTCGAGTATTGGCTTTGGAGAATATGGTGCAAAGGTTACAAGCACCAGCAGCAACACCGGCATCAATGGTACCACCATCAACAACACCAACAGTACCATTACCACCACCAACAACAACCTGAAAGGACCCGTTCATATACAATATAAATGATTCATAATATTTGATTACATCGCGAGGTATTTGACCTCTATATGATACATTTTACAAACATTGCATTCGTTTTTAAAAGACAAACTTTCTTTACAACGAAAGTTGACGGCATGCATACCATTTCATAATACATCCAACTATAATTGACATAATAATAATCTTGATGAACTCAATGACTCGAATGCAACGTCTTTCAAAATATGCCATGAATGACTCCAAGTAATATCCTTAAAATGAGCTAATGCACAGCGGAAGATTTCTTTAATACCTGAGAATAAATATGCTTTAAAATGTCAACCAAAAGGTTGGTGAGTTCATAGGTTTATCATAACAATCATTTCAATATATTAATAGACCACAAGATTTCTGTTTATAAATATATGTACACTCGCAAGTGTATACAAGTATTCTATAAGTTGTAGGCACCCGGTAACAAGCCTTAACGTTCATGTTTTACCCTCTGAAGTACACCAGATCAGGTGTGTTTAAAATAACCTCGAAGTACTAAAGCATCCCATAGTCAGGATGGGGTTTGTCAGGCCCAATAGATCTATCTTTAGGATTCGCGCCTACCGTACATAGACAAGTAGTTTAATGTTACCAAGCTAAGGGTATATTTCTGGTTTAAACCCACGTAGAATTAGTTTTAGTACTTGTGCCTATTTCGTAAAACATTTATAAAAACAGCGCATGTATTCTCAGTCCAAAAAATATATATAAAAGGGAGCAAATGAAACTCACCATACTGTATTTTGTAGTAAAAATACATATAACGTCATTTAACAAGTGCAAGGTTGGCCCCGGATTCACGAACCTATATTAATTATATATATTTATATGTTGGTCAATATTTGTCTAACAATTTTTGGTCAAGTCATAATGTACCACAATCCTAATGCTCGAGACTAATATGCAAAAGTCAACAAAAGTCAACTTGACCCAAAATGACTTTTAAAATTTATACGTGTTTATTATATAATTTAACTATAGTCGTTTTATATATTTAAATATATTTATACGTGTTCACTTAATATCATAAAACTATAGTGGTAAGTATTATTAATGTAATTATATTATGCGTGGTGAAAAATATCTTTGTATCCCCTATTTATTTGATAAAATAATATTGATCATAATAATAATAAGTAAAAGTTGTATTATTTTGTAATAATAATTATTATTATTCTATAAAAAAATAACAATATTTATATTTACTAAAAATGGTATTATGATAAAATGATAATACTAACATAATAGTAATAATGATATTTTATAATAACAATGATATTTCTATTAAAATAATAACGACGATAGTAATAATAATCATTTTAACAATAATACTAAAATTCAGTTGACTATAACTTCTAATCCGTTCATCGAAACCATTCGATATCTAAATGAAAAGTTCTTAATTTTTCGCTAGCTTTCCAATGACATGCATATCGTATACCGTATCTCAGTAGCATATGTATCTAATTCAGGATTCAACAAACCTATCTAAGGATAATATCGAATGTACAAGCATGCATAATCCTATATACTCGAGCACTAGTCAGGGATACACTATTGATATATAAAAGTTAAGTTATGAGTGCTCACGTATCAATATTGAGATTCAATATTGCAGAAAAGTACGTAGACGCAATGGAGATGATAAACACTAGATTGACCTCACGAGCATACCGATGAACCATACCCATCACCTCCATAGCTATAACCCATAATTTCCTTAGCTTCGACTCATTCAAAATACTATTTTGAAATCACTCAGACATCACTCCGTCGTAATATTTTATGTATACTAATAATATCTTGAAATAATACAGAGAAAATATATATATATATATATATATATATATATATATATATATATATATATATATATATATATGTGTGTGTGTGTGTGTGTATGTGTGTGTGTGTGTGTGTGTGTGTGTGAATCGATTGAGAGAGTTTAGAGAAATATATTTTCAAGTTTCTATGAAATAATGAAACCTATTGAATTCTATTTATAATAGATTTTTGAATTATTAAAGTGAATTATTAAAGTATGAATTATTAAAGTGAATTATTAAAGTATGAATTATTAAAGTGAATTAAAGTATGAATTATTAAAGTGAATTATTAAAGTATGAATTATTAAAGTGAATTATTAAAGTATGAATTATTAAAGTGAATTATTAAAGTATGAATTATTAAAGTGAAAGTAAAGTAAAAGTAAAGTAAAGGTAAAGTTAAAGTATAGTAAAATTATAAAAACTATGTATGTATAATACGCGTATAAATATATATAATATTAATTTAAATCGTTATATATATTTAATGAAATAAAATATAAATATCGTTATATTTATTATATTAGTTAAGTAATGAGTTGTCAAAAGTGATTTTAGATATTTATAAAAGTTATATACGTTTAAATAATAAAGTTCTTTTTAAACTGAAAACATTTTTGTACGTTTGAAAATAGATTAAAAGAATATTATGGAAACCAATTCTCCACTAGCTTTTGTCTAACTTTCGTAAATGACACTTTTTATTTTTATTTATAAATAGCTTTACAAATTATTCCGAATATCGTTAAGATGAATAGATTTTCTCAAATCATAGTGGACCTCTCAACAGAGACTTGTAATCATAATTCAATGTTTCTGATAATTCAATCAGTTAATATATATTTTTTAATTTCGTCGATAATCATATTGAAACAAATACGTTCATATAAAGCATTATACGTTTAAATACTTTGTTGACATTTTCAATTTATAACATATACACATATACATATATATTCATATATGTTCATTTAATGGTTCGTGAATCATTGGAATTTGGTCGAGGTTTAAATGAATGTATAAACATAGTTTAAAATTCTTGAGATTTAACTTAACAAACATTGCTTATCGTGTCAGAATAATATAAAGATAAAGTTTAAATTTTATCGGAAATTTTCGGGTCGTCACAGTACCTACCCGTTAAAGAAATTTCGTCCCCGAAATTTGATAGAGGTCGTTATGGCTAACAATGAGAATGTTATTATGATGTAACGATTATGAAGTTTTATCATGTCTAAGAAGTATGGATAAAATAATTCGATTACTCGAAGCGTATGAGGGAAGTTATCGTAAATGAAGGAAATAAGATTATAGTGATTCGTCATATCTTTTGACGTCATCACAATTGATCTCCGAATTTAAAGAAAATCTTTCTAATCTATGTTGGATTTGATGCTTTGGTGATTAAGGAGATTATGATTCTCTTCGAATTAATACGATAATCCATCTTGATTTCTCTGTCGGGTATTTCACTATAAATCCACCTCCTTCATTTCCTTACAACTCACACCTTCTATTCTTTCTCCCTCAACTCATATTTTAAAGTATTTGTCAATATGCTTCATCCAGTACTGATTCTCGATATACTCCTCACTTTCATATCTGTCATTCTTCTTTTTCATCTGCCTCCGGAAGAATCTATTTACTTCTACTATACTCTCAGTTTTATAGTGTTTTTAGTTCTTCCGTGTCTTTATATTGCTATATGCATCGATATATACGATTTATAATTTTTGGGTGGTTGTTGGGTTTTATATCTTCCCTTATATTTCAAAGCCCCTGCTTTTGTCTTCTATAATCATTGACATCCATAGTTAATGCTCCCTTCTATTTGCTGCGATTTATACTCCAATTTCTATTTTGGAGTTTCGTCCTTTCGTTTCTTCTTCTTGCGATTAAGCAACGTTTGTAATGGTCCAGTATTCGCAGATATGAATTTCAGAATGAACATAGTTAATGTTCTAAGAAGGAAATGGTAATGGCATGATCTTGATTTGTTAATTTACCAGAATACCCTGAAAAGACCGAATCATCAAGAAAATATATTCTTGATATTTTTAGAGATTAAATAGAATACAAGAGTCATGTAACATGGAGCATGATGACGGCATGGTCTGTGAATCGTCATGTCCCATTAGAAACTCAGCATGACTTACTGTAATATAATCACGTTGATCAAGTGTCATTATATTATACTAACCCATGCTTCAATTTCCAACACTACTTCAAAACATTCATAATTTAAACTCGAAAGTTTATAGAATATAGAAACTAATAGTTTCTTATATGATGTATCACTGATAGCGCAAAGAGATAAATGACTTCAGATAAGATTAGTTGTGAAAATATCTTCAGAAATATCGCGGATATTTATAATGAAAGATATGATAATATCTTAGAATTTCTAATATTAATGGATGATGATGAAGATTTGTCTGTAAAGGTTTAGAATAAAGAGTAAGGTATTCGTTAATGACTTTAGCAGGCACTGAATCATTTGGATTCTTTGAAGGCAGATTTAGTCTTTGTGATTTGTCCACAGCCTCCTTCATAGTCAGTTCAATCCGTTTTCCAGTTCCAAACCTTCTCTTTTTCTTAGCTTTACAACCTTACTATTCTTTGTCATCAAACTTTTTACTGTTAAGATCGTTTACAGTTTTTGATGCTTCGTCAGCATTTCAAGAACTAGTTTGTAGCTCAAAATATTTTTCAGAACTTCACATTCAAAGTATGTAAGTCCAGGAGATAGACGTTTTACGTACACATATAACTGTTGGCGTAGACATGCTGCGAGATTTCAAAATACTGGTTACTGTTTTCTGATGATTCGTATGACAATTCTCGTTACAAGATGTGAATGAGTAAATGATGTGATTTCAATAAATATAATGATTTTTTGAAAAGTCAAAGATAATTGAAGTTGTTGGTAAGTTTATTGCTAAGGTGGCGAGATATGAAAGGTCCCCAGTAACGATGACAAAAGGGCAACGTATCTATCGAGGTTATAATAAGACTAAGTCAAAGTTGACTTGCTGGAGCTGTGACAAAACTGTCTACTTTGAAAAGGAATTGAAAAGTCATTTTAGCTAATAAATGCCAAAGGGTCTGACATGGATACGCGTCGAACTATGACTTTGGCTTCGAGAGCTTTTTAGGTACATAAATGTGAGTAATATGTGGTTGGATCATCATCTCGATTGTTCATTGTTTGAAGTGTCTTCGAAAACTTCGGAGAGTTTGAACACAGTTTGTAATCGTTAATATACATATGATGTTCTAACATAGTTTTGAAGTCAAAGTATAGCTTTGAAAGATGTAGGAATCTAAGAGTGATGTCTTCTGTTAAATCATGACTTGGATTTTGATTTGTCAAAATCAGAATGCGTAATCAAATTTGGGTGAGAATGGTTGTTTTGATTACTATACAAGAATGTATATTGTTGTGAGATTTTGGGAGTATAGTTGATGATTTGCTTAATCAGATTCGAAAAATGTAACATATTAATTGTGAATTTATATATCTCTCGGGTATTACCTACCCGTTAAATTTTTTTTTCACAATTAATATTTTGTACAACAGAATTTTATTACAGTCTTTATGAAAATATATATGTGCATATTTTCTTCAGATGTAACATAGATTTAATGAGTTAATATTAAATTAAACTCATTTGATTTACGGTTGAAACTAGAACTGAATAATCCCTAAAGACTTTAGAAATTACATAACTTTTACGGAGTATTTATTCAATAAAATTGAAATTATGAATTAATACTTCGTTATTTGTTGGTGTTTGTAACCCTTGCACCATATTCTCTAAAGCCACTACTCGAGCGCGAAGCGCGTTGACTTCTTCTATTACACCGGGGTGATTGTCGATTCGGACGAGCGGATAAATAAAATCTAGAATTTGATGTAGTATATAATCGTGATGAGATACTTTGGAAATGAGAGAGAAAATGGTGTTTCGGACCGGTTCGCAGGTAAGTGCTTCAGGTTCATCACCAAGAGGGCAATGTGGTGGATGGAAGGGATCACCTTCTTCTTGTCTCCAATTATTGAGGAGGCAACGAACCTATCCCCAATTCATCTAGAATAGATGATGGCTAATTGGTTGATCCATTCCGGTCACACTGCTTTTGGAGCTTGAGTGGGATTCCATATCGGAATTCGAGGGACTTGAACTAATGACGAATTCCATTTCGTTCGATTGAATAAAGGATTTTTCGATATGAAATGATTTTTCGGCTATCGGGTGGTATTCTAATTACATAGAATATCTATATATATACCGCAAAAGATTTCGTAGATTACGGAGGAATTTACGGGATATGTCAGGCAAAGTTTACAGTAACAGATACGCTAAGATATGGATTAGCAGATACGCTAAGATATGAATTTTGTCTATACACTATTCATGCAATCAATGCAGTAAGACGTGTCTAGACTAAGAAGGATAAGCATGTAATTTCTGACAAAAATGATAAGTAAAACTTTTGACATGCAGACACGGTCGAAGTCCAGGCTCACTAATGCATCCTAACGACTATGAGTTAGACACACTAATGCAGACCTGGTTCGCTAAGACCATCGCTCTGATACCAACTGAAAGGACCCGTTCATATACAATATAAATGATTCACAAAATTTGATTACATCGCTAGGTATTTGACCTCTATATGATACATTTTACAAACATTGCATTCGTTTTTAAAAGACAAACTTTCTTTACAACGAAAGTTGACGGCATGCACACCATTTCATAACACATCCAACTATAATTGACATAATAATAATCTTGATGAACTCAATGACTCGAATGCAACGTCTTTCAAAATATGCCATGAATGACTCCAAGTAATATCCTTAAAATGAGCTAATGCACAGCGGAAGATTTCTTTAATACCTGAGAATAAATATGCTTTAAAATGTCAACTAAAAGGTTGGTGAGTTCATAGGTTTATCATAACAATCATTTCAATATATTAATAGACCACAAGATTTCCGTTTATAAATATATGTACACTCGCAAGTGTATAAAAGTATTCTATAAGTTGTAGGCACCCGGTAACAAGCCTTAACGTTCATGTTTTACCCTCTGAAGTACACCAGATCAGGTGTGTTTAAAATAACCTCGAAGTACTAAAGCATCCCATAGTCAGGATGGGGTTTGTCAGGCCCAATAGATCTATCTTTAGGATTCGCGCCTACCGTACATAGACAAGTAGTTTAATGTTACCAAGCTAAGGGTATATTTCTGGTTTAAACCCACGTAGAATTAGTTTTAGTACTTGTGCTTATTTCGTAAAACATTTATAAAAACAACGCATGTATTCTCAGTCCCAAAAATATATATAAAAGAGAGCAAATGAAACTCACCATACTGTATTTCGTAGTAAAAATACATATAACGTCATTTAACAAGTGCAAGGTTGGCCCCGGATTCACGAACCTATATTAATTATATATATTTATATGTTGGTCAATATTTGTCTAACAATTTTTGGTCAAGTCATAATGTACCACAATCCTAATGCTCGAGACTAATATGCAAAAGTCAACAAAAGTCAACTTGACCCAAAATGACTTCTAAAATTTATACGTGTTTATTATATAATTTAACTATAGTCGTTTTATATATTTAAATATATTTATTAGATTTTATAATAATAAAATTCATTTACTAATAAAAATTTATATTAACGTTTATATATGATAAAATATACTTTTATATATCTTAAGTAGTAAAATTTATAAAGTTCACTTAATATCGTAAAACTATAGTGGTAAGTATTATTAATGTAATTATATTACGCATGGTGAAAAATTTCTTTGTATCCCCTATTTATTTGATAAAATAATATTGATCATAATAATAATAAGTAAAAGTTGTATTATTTTGTAATAATAATTATTATTATTCTATAAAAAAATAACAATATTTATATTTACTAAAAATGGTATTATGATAAAATGATAATACTAACATAATAGTAATAATAATATTTTATAATAACAATGATATTTCTATTAAAATAATAACGACGATAGTAATAATAATCATTTTAACAATAATACTAAAATTCAGTTGACTATAACTTCTAATCCGTTCATCGAAACCATTCGATATCTAAATGAAAAGTTCTTAATTTTTCGCTAGCTTTCCAATGGCATGCATATCATATACCGTATCTCAGTAGCATATGTATCTAATTCAGGATTCAACAAACCTATCTAAGGATAATATCGAATGTACAAGCATGCATAATCCTATATACACGAGCACTAGTCAGGGATACACTATTGATATATAAAAGTTAAGTTATGAGTGCTCACGTATCAATATTGAGATTCAATATTGCAGGAAAGTACGTAGACACAATGGAGATGATAAACACTAGATTGACCTCACGAGCATACCCATGAACCATACCCATCACCTCCATAGCTATAACCCATAATTTCCTTAGCTTCGACTCATTCAAAAGACTATTTTGAAATCACTTGGACATCACTCCGTCGTAATATTTTATGTATACTAATAATATCTTGAAATAATACAGAGCAAATATATATATATATATATATATATATATATATATATATATATATATATATATATATATATATATATATATATATATATATATATATATATATATATATATATATATATATATATATATATATATGTAAATCGATTGAGAGAGTTTAGAGAAATATATTTTCAAGTTTCTATGAAATAATGAAACCTATTGAATTCTATTTATAATAGATTTTTGAATTATTAAAGTGAATTATTAAAGTATGAATTATTAAAGTGAATTATTAAAGTATGAATTATTAAAGTGAATTATTAAAGTATGAATTATTAAAGTGAATTAAAGTATGAATTATTAAAGTGAATTATTAAAGTATGAATTATTAAAGTGAATTATTAAAGTATGAATTATTAAAGTGAATTATTAAAGTATGAATTATTAAAGTGAATTATTAAAGTTAAAGTAAAGTAAAAGTAAAGTAAAGGTAAAGTTAAAGTATAGTAAAAGTATAAAAACTATGTATGTATAATACGCGTATAAATATATATGATATTAATTTAAATCGTTATATATATTTAATGAAATAAAATATAAATATCATTATATTTATTATATTAGTTAAGTAATGAGTTGTCAAAAGTGATTTTAGATATTTATAAAAGTTATATACGTTTTAATAATAAAGTTCTTTTTAAACTGAAAACATTTTTGTACGTTTGAAAATAGATTAATAGAATATTATGGAAACCAATTCTCCACTAGCTTTTGTCTAACTTTCGTAAATGATACTTTTTATTTTTATTTATAAATAGCTTTACAAATTATTCCGAATATCGTTAAGATGAATAGATTTTCTCAAATCATAGTGGACCTCTCAACAGAGACTTGTAATCATAATTCAATGTTTCTGATAATTCAATCATTTAATATATATTTTTTAATTTCGTCGATAATCATATTGAAACAAATACGTTCATATAAAGCATTATACGTTTAAATACTTTGTTGACATTTTCAATTTATAACATATACACATATACATACATATTCATATATGTTCATTTAATGGTTCGTGAATCATTGGAATTTGATCGAGGTTTAAATGAATGTATAAACATAGTTTAAAATCCTTGAGATTTAACTTAACAAACATTGCTTATCGTGTCAGAATAATATAAAGATAAAGTTTAAATTTTATCGGAAATTTCTGGGTCGTCACACAACCGCATCGCAAACCTCAACTTCACAATCCGTCCTACGAGCATTAACGTCATACGCCCTGTAGATACCAAGGAGTACCAACAACAATAACCGATGAAGTATTGATTCATAACTTCATTGGAGAAACATTCTGCGGCGATTATGTAATCTCTAAAGTCTTAAAGATTATCTATTCTAGCCTTAACCAAAAACCAGATGAGTAGAAACTCTGATCAGAATAGTACGTGATTTACAAGCGACACTTGCTACATAGGCAACACCAGCAGTACCATTAACATCACCAGCACCAGCAGCATCTACAACATCACAAGCTCCGTCAACTCTATAATCACCACAGATATCATCACAAATCAACAACAAGTATGTCATATCAACGAGTTATGAATTATTAACTCATTTCCACTGAAGGATTTATATGTATATCTTATATATATAAATTTTTAAACCATAATAAATCGTTCCGTACAAAGCTATTATGGGTGAATCTTAACTACCCGGTTAATTCATATCACTAATATGCTATGATGTACATCCTTCGTCAGCAACTTAAGCATCGTTAACTACAATCTCTGTCTCAATTCAATTAATTCCATTTCATAATAAATCAAGTGTATTATTCAAATGTATGTTTGATTTTACACTTTCATCATCGATGTACTCGAAACTTTTCAGACAATGTCCTTCGTACCTTGCGAAGTTCACAAGAATTCCACAAATACCAACATCATGCATCAACAAATAACGAAGTATTAATTCATAATTTTAATCACATTGAAGAAATACTCCGTAAAAGTTATGTAATTTCTAAAGTTAGGGATTATTCAATTCTAGTTTCAATCGTAAATCAAATGAGTTTAATTTAATATTAACTCATTAAATCTATGTTACATCTGAAGAAAATATACACATATATATTTTCATAAAGACTGTAATAAAATTCTGCTGTACAAAATATTAATTGTGAATTTTTTTTAACGGGTAGGTAATACCCGAGAGATATATAAATTCACAATTAATATGTTACATTCTTTGAATCTGATTCAGCAATCACCAACTATACTCACTACTTTCACAACAATATACATTCTTTTATAGAAATCAAAACAACCATTCTCATCCAAATTTGATTATGTATTCTGATTTTGACAAATCAAAATTTAAGTCAAGATTCAACCGGTATCATCACTCTTAGATTCCTACATCTTTCAAAGCTATACATTGACTTCAAAACTGTGCTAGAACATCATATGTATATTAATGATTACAATCTGTGTTCAAATTCTTCAAAATTCCTGAAGACACTTCAAATAATGGGCACTCGAGATGATGATCCAACTACATGTTACCCGCATTCTTGTACCTGAAAAACCCTCGAAACCAAAGTCATAGTTTAACACGTATTCGTGTCAGACCCTTTGGCATTTATTAGCAAAAATAACTTTGCGATTCCTTTTCAAATTAGCCAGTTTTGTCACAGCTCCAGCAAGTCAACTTCGACTTATCAGTTGAAACAGTCTTATTATAACCTCGATATATACGTTGCCCTTTCATCATCGTTACCGGAGAACCTTTTATATCTCACCACATTAGCAGTAAACTTACCAACAACTTCATTGATATTTAAGCCTCTCCGAAAAATCACTATACTTATTCATTGGAAACCCTATCATGTGCTCATATGTATCTTGTAATGGTAGTTGCCATACCAAAAAGCTTGAATCATTATTCTCGCATTTCGCAGCAATTCTACGCCAACAGTTATATATACATATAACATCTATCTTCAAGACTTACATACTTCGAATGTGAAGTTTCTGAAAAACACCCTAAACTACGAACTAGTTCTCGAAATTTTGCTGATGAAGCAGCAAAAAAACCGTAAACGACCTTAACAGTAAAAAGTTTGATGATAAAGAATAGTGTGTTGGCAAAGCTTAGAAAAAGAGAAGGCTTGGAACTAGAAAACGGATTGAGCAAACTATGAAGGAGGCTGTGGACAAATTACAAAGACGAAATCTACCTTCAAAGAATCCAAATGATTCAATGCCTGCTGAAGTATTTAGCGAATACGTTTCTCCTTACTCTAAAACCCTTGAGAACAATATTCTTCATCATCCTCTGACCTTAGATATTCTAAGATATCATCGTATCTTTCATTATAAATATCCTCGATATTTCTGAAGATATATTCATAACTATTATCATCTGAGATTATTTATCTCTTCGCGCTATCTGTGTTACATCATAAAAGAAACTATTTTTGTTTCTAAATTCTGAAACCTTCGAGTTTAAAAATATGAATGTTTTTGAAGTAGTGTTGGGAACTGAAGCATGAGTTAGTATAATATAATGACACTTGATCAACGTGATTATATTATAGTAAGTTATGCTGAGTTTCTAATGGAACGTGATGATTCACAGACCATAACGTCATCATGTGCCATGTTACACGACTATTGTATTCTATTTAAACTCTAAAATATCAAGAAAATATTTCTTGATGATTCGGTCTTTTCCGAATATTCTGGTAATTTGACAAATCAAGATCGTGCCATTACAATTCCCTTCTTAGAACATTAACTAGGTTCATTACGAAATTCACATCTACGAATTCTGGACCATTATATGCAGTGCTTAATGGTAAGAAGAGAAAATAAAAGAATGAAGCTCCGAAATAGAAATTGGAGTATGAATCGTAGCAAATAGAAGAGAGCATTAACTGTGGATGACAATGATTATAGAAGATAGAAGAAGGGACTTTGAAGTATAAGGGAAAAATCCTAACAACAACCCAGAAATTACAAACCATATATATCAATGCATATAGCAATATAAAGACACGGGAGAACTAAAAACACTATTAAACCAAGGATATAGTAGAAGTAAATAGATTCTTCCGGGGGTAGATGGAAAAGAAGAATGACAGATATGAAAGTTAGGAGTATATCAAGAAGCAGAACTGGATGAAGCATATTGATGAATGCTTTAAAGTATGAATTGAGGGAGGAAGAATAAAAGGTGAGTTGTGGAAATAAAGAAAACGAAGGGAGTGGATTTATAGCGAAAAATTTGACAGAACAATCGTGACAGGTTATCGCATTTAATCAAAGAAGATCCTAATTTCCTTAATTACCGAAGAATCAAATCTTATTATGAAGATTTTCTCTAAAACCCTTGAACTCTAGAAAGCAATCCTATCTACGTCAAAAGATATGACGAATCAGCATTTATTCATTTCACTCATTTGTGATAGCATCACTCATACTTTTCACATAAACGGATTGTTGTATCCATATTATTCAATGATGATAAAATTCTATTTATTAACTCATATTTGTCATGAAAACATTCTTATTGTTATCCATGACGACCTCGATCAAATTTCGGGGACGAAATTTCTTTAACGGGTAGGTACTGTGACAACCCGGAAATTTCTGACCAAATTTAAACTTTAATCTTTATATATTTCCGACACGATAAGCAAAGTCTGTTAAGTTAAATCTCAAGAATTTTAAACTATATTCATACATTCATTTAATCTCGACCAAATTCTGACAATTCGCGAACCATTATATAAATGAATATGATTATATATATATATATATATATATATATATATATATATATATATATATATATATATATATATATATATATATATATATATATATATATATCTGTGTGTGTGTGTGTATTATAACTTGAGAATGTAACAAAGTATTAAACGTATAATACTTTACATGAACATATTTGTTCAATATAGTTATCGACGATATTAAAAGATAATCTCAAATGATTGAATTATCTGATATATTGTGTTGTGATTTCGAGTCTATGTTGTAAGGTCCACTGTGATTTAAAAAATCTTTCCATTTTAACAACATTCGGAAAATGGTAATGTAATTTACATGAAAGAAACAAAAGTGTCACGTCTTCTTTAAAAACGAATATAATTTTATAAATATTTAGAATCACTTTTGACAAATTATTACTGAGTCATTATGATAAGGATAAAGGTTTTAACGTTATCTTAAAATTTAGAATCTTTCTAGAAACCTTTTGACAAATTATAAATAATAACGATCCATGATGTAATTGAATATAAATATATAAATAACTTGCAATGTGTAATTAAGAACGTGTTTCTATATATATTTTGAACTATTTAATAAACAATATTTGTATTCGATTAGTAATTAGAATATTTGATAAGTTAAAGTGAACACTAGTACATAAATGATTCATACCAATTTATGTTATATTACGAAAATGACTGAAATATATTTAGTTTTGAAAAACTAATTAATATATTATTAAATAAATATTTTAATATGAACAAATCATATTTTAAATAAAGATATATAGATATATATATATATATATATATATATATATATATATATATATATATATATATAGTTATTTATATATATATATATATATATATATATATATATATATATATATATATATATACATATATATATATATATATATATATGTATATGGTTATATATTTTACAAAATGATTAAATATAATATTAACTAGATACGAAATGTTTTGATTTAAATTAATCATATATACATTATTATCGAGACGATGATTTATTGAAGCAAATAACCATAACACTCAAACATACAAGTTATGTTTTGAGTGATATAGTTTGTCGATGTTTTAAACATAGTTATTTAAAGGTACTTGTCACGTAACATAGAGTGCTAGTTTTCTTAGCGTATGAAAACACTTTTGAAAAACCGGAACCGAGACCTTAGTCGAGCACTAACGTACAAATCATTGGGTCTAAAATTACATATCAACTATGCATATAAATATAATATAATATATATATAATTATATATATTAAATATATTATATATTAAAAAATAATAAAAACTATCGGCAGCCCACGAGGTAAATGCACTTGAGCTGGGGACAGGCACTATGTGATCGCATGGCTCAGCCCCTTTAATCCCATGTGATCGCATGGCAAGGGCAGGCAGGTCAGGAGCTATAAATTCAGTCGAACGCGTTCAATTTTTACACACACATACTGTAGTGACCCGAACTTTTCCATGATTATATATTAATTGAAAACTATATTTGCATGATTAAATGTTTCCAACATGTTAAGCAATCAAACTTTTTAATACTTGATTATTTGAAATGAGTTTCATGTAGACAATTGACAAGCCAAGTTGATCGGTGATTCACGAACGTTAAAACTTGTAAAAACTATATGATGACATATATATGATTATATATATAGTTAACATGATATTATAATAAGTAAGTATCTCATTAGGTATTTTAACAATGAGTTATATACATAAAATTGAGTTTATTGAATTAAGAAACTCGAAACGATATATATAACGATTATCGTTATAACAACGTCTTACTAAATACATAAGAATCATATTAAGATATTGATACACTATGTTTAATCATGATAAATGATAAGTAAACATGTCATTAAGTGTATTAACAATGAACTACATATGTAAAAACAAGACTACTAACTTAATGATTTCGAAACGAGACATATATGTAACGATTATCGTTGTAACAACATTTAACTGTATATATATCATACTAAGATATATTAATATTTCATAATATTATGATAATGTAATAATTTAACATCTCTTTAGATATAATAAACAATGGGTTAACAACATTTAACAAGATCGTTAACCTAAAGGTTTCAAAACAACATTTACATGTAACGACTAACGATGATTTAACGACTCAGTTAAAATGTATATACATGTAGTGTTTTAATATGTATTCATAAACTTTTGAAAGACTTCAAGACACTTATCAAAATACTTCTACTTAACAAAAATGCTTACAATTACATCCTCGTTCAGTTTCATCAACAATTCTACTCGTATGCACCCGTATTCGTACTCGTACAATACACAGCTTTTAGATGTATGTACTATTGGTATATACACTCCAATGATCAGCTCTTAGCAGTCTATGTGAGTCACCTAATACATGTGGGAACCATCATTTGGCAACTAGCATGAAATATCTCATAAAATTACAAAAACATTAGTAATCATTCATGACTTATTTACATGTAAACAAAATTACACATCCTTTATATCTAATCCATATACCAATGACCAAAAACACCTACAAACACTTTCATTCTTCAATTTTCTTTATCTAATTGATCTCTCTCAAGTTCTATCTTCAAGTTCTAAGTGTTCTTCATAAATTCTATAAGTTCTAGTTTCATAAAATCAAGAATACTTCCAAGTTTGCTAGCTTACTTCCAATCTTGTAAAGTGATCATCCAACCTCAAGAAATCTTTCTTATTTATAGTAAGATATCTTTCTAATACAAGGTAATACTCATATTCAAACTTTGATTCAATTTCTATAACTATAACAATCTTATTTCGAGTGAAAATCTTACTTGAACTTGTTTTCGTGTCATGATTCTGCTTCAAGAACTTTCAAGTCATCCAAAGGTCCTTTGAAGCTCAAGTTATTTTTTCATCATTTCCAGTAGGTTTACCTACTAAACTTGAGGTAGTAATGATGTTCATAACATCATTCGATTCATATATATAAAAGTACCTTATTCGAAGGTTTAAACTTGTAATCACTAGAACATAGTTTAGTTAATTCTAAACTTGTTCGCAAACAAAAGTTAATCCTTCTAACTTAACTTTTAAAATCAACGAAACACGTGTTCTATATCTATATTATATGCTAACTTAATGATTTAAAACCTGAAAACATGAAAAAACACCGTAAAACCGGATATACGCCGTCGTAGTAACACCGCGGGCTGTTTTGGGTTTGATAATTTAAAACTATGATAAAATTTGATTTAAAAGTTGTTCTTCTGGGAAAATGATTTTTCTTATGAACATGAAACTATATCCAAAAATCATGGTTAAACTCAAAGTGGAAGTATGTTTTTCAAAATGGTCATCAAGACGTCGTTCTTTCGACTAAAATGACTACCTCTTACAAAAATGACTTGTAACTTATATTTCTGACTATAAACCTATACTTTTTCTGTTTAGATTCATAAAATAGAGTTCAATATGAAACCATAGCAATTTGATTCACTCAAAACGGATTTAAAACGAAGAAGTTATGGGTAAAACAAGATTGGATATTTTTTGATTGTTGTAGCTATGGGAAATATTGTAACAATTCTATACAAATCATATCCTAGCTAACTTATATTGTATTATACATATATTCTAATATATTATGTAATCTTGAGATACCATAGACACGTATGCAAATGTTTTGACATATCATATCGACCCATTTATATATATTATTTGGAACAACCATAGACACTCTATATGCAGTAATGTTTGAGTTAGCTATACAGGGTTGAGGTTGATTCTAAAAATATATATACTTTGAGTTGTGATCTAGCCTGAGACTTGTATACACTGGGTCATGGATTAATTCAAGATAATATATATCGATTTATTTCTGTACATCTAATTGTGGACAACTAGTTGTAGGTTACTAACGAGGACAGCTGACTTAATAAACTTAAAACATTAAAACGTATTAAAAATGTTGTAAATATATTTTGAACATACTTTGATATATATGTACATATTTGTTATAGGTTCGTGAATCGACCAGTGGTCAAGTCTTACTTCCCGACGAAGTAAAAATCTGTGAAAGTGAGTTATAGTCTCACTTTTAAAATCTAATATTTTAGGATGAGAATACATGCAGTTTTATAAATGTTTTACTAAATAGACACAAGTAAATGAAACTACATTATATGGGTGAATGATCAAAGCCGAATATGCCCCTTTTTGCTTGGTAATCTAAGAATTAGTAAACCGATCTACTAATTGACGCGAATCCTAAAGATAGATCTATTGGGCCTAACGAACTCCATCCATGGTTGCGGATGCTTTAGTACTTCGATGTTATTTTATCATGTCCGATGGATTTCCCGGAATGATAGGGGATATTCTTATATGCATCTTGTTAATGTCGGTTACCAGGTGTTCACCATATGAATGATTTTTATCTCTATGTATGGGATGTATATTGAAATATGAAATCTTGTGGTCTGTTATTTCAATTTGATAAATATATAGGTTAAACCTATAACTTACCAATATTTTTGTTGACGTTTAAAGCATGTTTATTCTCAGGTGATTATTAAGAGCTTCAGCTGTTGCATGCTAATATGTGGACAAGATTTGGTGTCAGCATGCTTGTATAATATTGTTTAAAACTGCATTCGAGATTTATTTTGTTGTAACATATTAATTAATATTGTAAACCAATATGTATTGGTAGTGTGTAAGTGTGATAGTTTTAGATTATCATTTCTGGATAATCTAGGTGGTGTCTTTTTAACCTTGTCGATAAAATAAAGGTTATGGTTTGTTTTAAAAACGAATGCAGTCTTTGAAAAACGTCTCATATAGAGGTCAAAACCTCGCAACGAAATCAATTAATATGGAACGTTTATAATCGATATGAATGGGACATTTCAGTTGGTATCCGAGCGTTGATCTTAGAGAACCAGAAATTTGCATTAGTATGTCTTATCGAGTTTGTTAGGATACATTAGTGAGTCTGGACTTCGACCGTGTTTTCTTTAAAAACGATTGCTTAACACTTTTGTTGGAAACTATATATTATTAACATGTAAATATTATGTGATATATTAACCTCTTAATGTGTTTGATATTGTGTGATAGATGTCTACCACTAGTACAAATCTCATCGATTCACCTAATAATAATGAAGTGTCGAATATATTTTGGGAAGATTCACAAATTCCCGAAGAAGAACCGGAAGAGTCGAATATATTTGGTGTCTACCAGCACAATTGAGCTCAGTTCATCCTACCTTCCACGTGTCAAACTTGAAGAAGTGTCTTGCTGCACCCAAACTCATCATACCACTGGAAGAACTTACTATTGATGACAAACTCCACTTCGTGGAAGAGCCTGTTGAAATTATGGACCGTGAGGTCAAAACCTTGAAACGCAACAAGATTCCGATCGTCCGGGTACGATGGAACTCCAAATGAGGACCTGAGTTTACCTGGGAGCGGGAGGATCAAATGATGCAGAAGTATCCTCACCTTTTTCCAACTCCTCCATCTACCTCAGCTTAAAATTTCGAGACGAAATTTTCTTTAACAGGTGGGTAATGTAATGACCCGGAATTTTCCAACGTATATTTATTAATATTTATTATTAATGCTTGCGTTTTATTAAATGTATTTATGTACATTTACTTGTTACCGTACTTGACTCGTCTTTGCAACACACGTACTTTTCACGAATAATATTTTAAATATTATTTACATTCATGATTAATTATTATTAATCATTTTAATTAACCAAGGTTAGTAGTTAATTACTTGGGCTTTATTTGGTTAATTGTTGCTTACTTGCTTAAGACTTGGGCTTTTATTAATGGATACATGTTAATGGACTTGAAAGCCCACCCTACTTCTCTTGATGGACTACTAGGAGCCCATATTATGCTAATTACTAGTTAATAATAAACTTGGAATAATTAACTTAGGTGGAAGACAATTACTTACAAGCATGCTAGTAACCTTTCTCCCATGTATTTAACTTTTTCCATTCCACACTAACACCACACCCCAATACAAGAATATTGCATGTTGACCACCCCTATTGGGTGGCCAAAACCATCGGCCAAAGGGGGTATTGGGAGGGGATTTTGTTTTAAATTTTGACTACATATTCTCTTGTATCATCACACTTTTACTTACACATACTTGCACTCTTTCATTTGCTCTCATTTCTCTCTCAATATTGTAAGTATCATGAACTACTTTCTCTTCTTTTTCTCTCTTAAAAACCGCCACCATCATCATTCTTTCACTTGTTTGTGTTGTTGTTTAATTACTTGTTCTTGTTGTTGATTACTTTCTTGAAGTTGTTTGTTGTTTTAAAGAATCAAACTTCCTAGTTTGCTCTTCATATTATCTTGATATTCAAGAACAAGCAAGAATCTAAACTCTCTAGTTTATGGTTCTACAATTAATGTTTTAAAGATTTAAAGTTCATAAGTTCTAAAAATCATACATGCATTCATGTTTGTAAACTTAAAAGTTTACTTCCTTAAAGATCAAGACTTTGGCTTGAATCTTTAAAGTATGAACAACAATGAACTAGTTACTTGTTTATTTAGATTATTTCTTCATTTCCTAACATTTTATTTTCGTGATTCTTGTTATAATGGTCAAAGTGTTACTAGTTAACCTTGATCTCATTTATCTTGAACTATAGCTAACTCTACAAGTTCAAGAACATGCAAATGAAACTTTTAATTATAACTTTGTACACTTATGTTTGATCTAGACTTTTGAGTCTAGGATCTTTAAGGTCTAACTAAGAACTATGTTCTACAACTTAAGATTTTGATTTGAAGCCTAATATTACTTTTATAATTCATGCATGTGTTGAATCTATGATCTTGATGCAACTTTGTGTGATGACCCGGAAATTTCTGATCAAATTTAAACTTAAATCTTTATATGTTTCCGACACGATAAGCAAAAATCTATATTGTTGAGTCTCGAAAGTTTTGAAACTATATTCATGTAAACAATTATCTTTTGACTATTCCCGACGATTCACGAACAACTGTTTGTAAATAACTAAATATATGTAGAAGTGTGTAAAATAAATTAAAATAATAAAATACAATTGATCATTAAGATTAAGTATGCAAAATAATATACAAGATAATACATTGGTTATTAAAACAAAGCTATATATAGATGTATAAAAATTCTATAAATAATTATTATGATATACATATATAAAAGGTATAAATATTATATGTTATTATACAAATATGTAATTATTAAATGATACATAATTAATAATATGTAATATTAATATATTAAATTCTATTACAAGTTAAAATATAATTAAAATATGAATATAGTTATTATTCCTTTCTTTATTAATAAAATAAATAATAATATTAATATCAATATTATGAATATTAATATGATAATATATTTGATACACTTAGATCTTTACATCATCCTACTAATATGATTGATATCATTATTAAAAGCATTATTAGTAGTAAAGTTGTAATTGTAGTTATTATTATTGATTAAAATCATTATTACTAAAATTATCAATTTTATTTTATCATTATCATTATCCTTATTAGTATCATATTATTAGTACCTTTATCAATAATATAATTATTATTAGTAATATCATTATCAGTTGTATTATAAATTAATAATATTAATATACATATACTTATTAATTATATAAATTTCGAAACAGATAGTCAGATAAAAGGGATCCAATTTCTTATATCTCGCTATCAACCTGTTTTCCTTTACAAAATCGATTAGCTGGATGAAACAGACACTTAACAAAAATCTGTTTTGGGTCTCAATCACTTTTAATTATTTATATTTGCTTCGTACCTGGGGAATATTTTTTTGTCGATGAATTATAACTACAAAACAAGATTAAACGAATCTTATTATAGCAATTAAGTTCACTTACACTTTATGAAAATCAGAGCTGCAATTCAAAGAGGAAAAGAACACAGAAAAATAACAGAAAAAGCTCCGTACCCATGTTCTTGTTTCAGTTTTTCAAAAGCTTCAAAATCGAATCCAAATTCAAAATCCTTAAATGCTGTTTTGTTAGTAATCTTATGTGTAATCTATCTGCAAAGTTTCATATTCAAATTCTTTATATCGAATTATAATTTCTGAGTCAAAGTTTTCATCTTAAAAAGTCAAAGATTGTTCATCGATTAAATTTGAGTTGTCTGTTTCAGTTTGAATTGAATTGATAATTTTTATAGATTCTAGGAAGGTTTAAGAACGTATTTTATTTAGGAATCTCTGTCTAAAACAGTCCCAATTTCATAATCAATTTTGGAGTTCATATATTGTCACGATAACTGCAGCTGCAGTTTATGTTAAATTTTTTTTCCTGTTAATTCGATAACAACTACCTTCATTTCGTTTCTGTGCCAAACTCACACACCTAAACCTAGCAAATTAATTCATGGTCTTAATGGTTATGGTCTCTGGTCGTTCAGTTATGGGAAGGAGATGAATAAAAGAACAGTTAATACGGGTTATAAGTAAATCGTATGAGTTTAAATCAGAAAAACGGGCAACAGCCCAATGGTTCAAGGTGTTAGCAGGGGAGCGTGAGGTCTTGCGTTCGAGTCCCGTTTGGTGCATTTCTTTTTAGGGTATATCTTTTCTCCTCATTTCATTTTCATTTTCATTATTATTATTATTATTATTATTATTATTATTATTATTATTATTATTATTATTATGAATATTAATATTTATGTTATTATTAGAAGTATAATTATTATTATTATTATCATTAATATAATTATTAACATTAATACCTTTATTAGTAATATTAAGTATCATAATTATTATCATTCTTATTAATATTAGTATTGAGATTAACGTTTATATTAAAAGAAAAATTCATATATAACAAGATTGACTTTTTAATTAAAAACTATCATTTTTATTACTATCAAATATTAACTATATCATTATTATAAAAATAATATTGATTAAGAAAATAAAAGTTTTAATAACGTTGTTAAGATTATAAGCATATAAATAAAGATTATGTATATATATATATATATATTTAAATTACAAAACTTAACTATATTAATATTTCTATATCAAAAATGAAAATATATAAATAAATAAAAAAACTTATAAATTATTAAAATAACAAATACATCATCAATAATAATATATAGATTTATTCGACTATGAGTATATGTTTTAATGTATATATATATATATATATATATATATATATATATATATATATATATATATATATATATATATATATATATATACACAAATGATATAGGTTCGTGAATCCGAGGCCAACCCTGCATTGTTCAGTTGTTCAAAATAGTCATATGTATTTTTACTACAAAATACATTAGGTGAGTTTCATTTGCCTTTTTACCCTTTATATTTTTGGGCTGAGAATACATGCGCTATTTTTATAAATGATTTACAAAATAGACACAAGTACGTGAAACTACATTCTATGGTTGAATTATCAAAATCGAATATGCCCCTTTTTATTAAGTTTGGTAATCTAAGAATTAGGGAACAGACACCCTAATTGACGCGAATCCTAAAGATAGATCTATCGGGCCCAACAAGCCCCATCCAAAGTACCGGATGCTTTAGTACTTCGAAATTTATATCATGTCCGAAGGAGGATCCCGGAATGATGAGGATACTCTTATATGCATATTGTGAATGTCGGTTACCAGGTGTTCAATCCATATGAATGATTATTTTGTCTCTATGCATGGGACGTATATTTATGAGAAATGAAAATCTTGTGGTCTATTAAAATGATGGAAATGATTATTTATGTTAAACTAATGAACTCACCAACCTTTTGGTTGACACTTGAAAGCATGTTTATTCTCAGGTACTAAAGAAATCTTCCGCTGTGCATTTGCTCATATTAGAGATATTACTTGGAGTCATTCATGACATATTTCAAAAGACGTTGCATTCGAGTCATTGAGTTCATCAAGATTATTATTAAGTCAATTATATTTGGATATATTATGAAATGATATGCATGCCTGTCAACTGTCGATGTAACGAAACTTTGTCTTTTAAAAACGAATGCAATGTTTGTAAAATGTATCATATAGAGGTCAATTACCTCGTGATGTAATCAACTGTTGTGAATCGTTTGTAATCGATATGGACTTCGTCCGGATGGATTAGGACGGGTCTGTACAGTTGGTATCAGAGCGATGGTCTTAGCGAACCAGGTCTGCATTAGTGTGTCTAACTGATAAATCGTTAGGATGCATTAGTGAGTCTGGACTTCGACCGTGTCTGCATGTTAAAAGTTTTGCTTATCATTTCTAGTCGGAAATCATCTGTCTATCATCCTTAGGAAATTACCTGCTTATCATTCTTAGTCTAGACACATCTTACTGCAATGATTGCATGAATAGTGTATAGACAAAATTCGTATCTTATCGTATCTGCTAATTCATATCTTAGCGTATCTGTTACTGTAGACTTTATCTGACACGTTTCCTTAATTTCCTCCGGGATCTACGGGATCTTCTGTACTATATTAGATATTCTATATAATTAGAATATTATCCGATAACCGAAACTCATTTCATATCGACAATCCTCTAACTGATCATAAGAGATGGATCCTACACCTAGCTTGGATTCCATTAGTTCCAGAAGCAATTTCGAGATGCGTATTGAAGTAGACTCCGAAGTCAAGGAACCCGAAGTGTCTCCACCGTTTAGCTATTTTTCTTTCTGGAGGAGATGGGGGTGGGTCCGAGACTTACTCACTCGATGGAGAAATGAAGAAGGCGAGCCCTATCGCGAACCAAACTTACCTCCTAATAGGAGAAGACGATGTACTTACCGGCGAACCTATGCACAACACTGTATTCACCCTTCTTGCTAAAGTTTTCCACCTCGAAGGTCGCATTACTGCAATCTCAGAAAATATTCAACCTCTACTTCTGAATACCAATCGAAGGGGAATATCAGAAGAAGTTAGGGAACTTCGAATTGATAATCAAGATCTATCGAATCAGATGAGTGGATGGATAGAAATGATAGAGGGTAGGATAGAAACCCTGACAAGAATGGTGCGTGATTTACAAGCTATACTTACTACACCAACATCATCACCAACCTCAGCACCAACAACACTTGTAGCACCGACAGCAACAGTACCACCATCAGCAGCACCATCAGCATAACCAGTACCAACAACAACAACAACGTCATCACACGTCTCAACCTCGTAATCTATACCTCAAGCATAATCATAGTTCTACGAATCGTTTTAAATAAACTATCTTCGTCCTTCATGGTGATTATGTAATCTCTAATGTTTTAGAGATTATGTACTCTAGTTCTAGCTGTAAATCTGGTGAGTTTAATATCACATTGACTCATTAAATCCATAATTATGTCTGAAGAAAATATATATGTATATATGTTTTCATAAAGTTTGTAATTAAAATTTTTATTGTACAAACTGTTAATGGTGAAAATATTTTAACGGGTAGGTAATACCCGATGAATATTTAGATTCCACATTAATAAGTTACACTGTACATTCTTCGAATCTGATTCAACAGTCATTTACTATTCTACTTACATCCACAGATATACGTATCCGTTCACCGCAGAATAACCATTTTCATTCAATTTCATAGTTGGATTTTGACCTATCAGAATCCGACAAGTGGCATAATGAAGAAAACATTGGATAAAATAAAATTTATTAGAAACAAACGATTTAATTATGAGAATTTTGTTAAGAATCCACGCTAACTGTTCCTAGCTAACTGGTTACATTTTATTTATCGCAATTTACATTCTCACAATTTACATTCTCACAATTTACATTCTCACAATTTACATTCTCGCAATTTTATTTATCGTCATTTATTTTCTGTTATTTATTTTACGCACTTTAAATATCGGGACACGTATACAAGGTTTTGACATATCATATCGACGCATCTATATATATTATTTGGAATAACCATAGACACTCTATATGCAGTAATGATCGAGTTCTCTATACAGGGTTAAGGTTGATTCTATAATAATATATATACTTTGAGTTGTGATCGAGTCTGAGACATATACGGGTCACGAGTCACGACACATATTAATTAATTCGAATATAATATATTAAACTATATATGAATTACTGGACTGTTAACTGTGAATTATTGACTGTGGACTAATGAGATTGGACAATTAAAAATGAATTAAAATATTGATTATAACATATGAAACTAAACAATTCTTCAAGTTTGCCACTTGAATTCATCTTAAACCTCATTTGTATTTTGACGATTACAATCCGTGTTCAAACCTTTCATGATTCTTGAAAACACCTCAAATGAGAGAATGAACCAACTGCACTTCATCTACAGAAGGAAAGAGTTATGCATATAGTATTGCACCTGAAAAACTCTCAGAATCTGAGTAAACGTTTAACACGTATGTGTGCTAGCTTCTTTGGCGTTGTTATTTCCGAAAATAACTTTGCAACTCCTTTTTCAAATTAGCTAATCTTGACACAGCTCCAGCAAGTCAACTTTGACTTTCATTCGAATTATCCTTATTATAACCTTGATATATAAGTTTGCCTTCGTCTTCGTTACCGGGGAACCATTCATATTCTACCATATTACCAGCAGACGTACCAGCAACCTTGTTGCTTCTTGGTTTAAATCTCTCCAATAAAATCATTATATTTATTCATTGAAACCCTATCATATACTCATCCGCATCTTGTAACGAGAACTGCCATACCAACTATCGGGAATCAGCAATCAGTACTTTGACGACTCACAGCATATCTACATCAACAGTCATATGTACAACATTTATCTCTTAGAACTATGATCTTCCATTCTGAAATTCTGAAAAGCACCCAGTCTGCGAATTAATACTCTGAATTTTGAAAAGTTGAATGAAGCAATCAAAAACTATAAATGACCTCAACAACCAAAAGTTGATGATAAAGAATGGAGTATTGGAAACACTCAATAGAAAATTTAGTACCGAAAAGCGGATTATGCGAAACTATGAAAGAAGCTGTGGACAAATCACAAAGAATAAGTTTGACTTCAAAGAATCCAAATGATTCAATGCCTGTTAAAGTCTTTAGCGAATATCTTGCTCTTTACTCTAAACCCTTACGGACAACAGTTTCTATCATCCTCTGATCTTAGATATTCCGAGATATTATCGTATTTTTCATTATAAATATCCTCGATATTTCTGAATATATTTTTATAACTACTCTTATCTGAAATCATTAATCTCTTCGTACTATCAGTGTTACATCATATAGAAACTGTTAGTTTCTATATTCTATAAACTTTCGAGCTTAAAATATGAATGTTATTGAAGTAATGTTGGGAACTGATGCAGAGTTAGTATAATATAATGACACTTGATCAACGTGATTATATTACAGTAAGTCATGCTGAGTTTTTAAATGGGACATGATGATTCACAGATTATAACATCATCATGTGCCATGTTATACGACTCTTACATTTTATCTGATATATAAACATATCAAGAACATATTTTCTTGATAGTTCTATCTTTCCCGAATATTCTGGCAATTTGAAGAATCAAAATCGTGCTTTTAAAATTTCTTTCTTAGAACATTAACTATGTTCATTTCGAAATTCATATCTATGAATTCTGGACCGTTGCTCGCTTTACTAGAGGTCGAGAGGATAATAAAAAGGCAAAGAGATCCAGAATATAAGAGAAAATATAAAGCCCAATGACAACACCGAAATTACAAACCGTGGATATCAGTACGTATAGCAATATAAAGACACGGGAGGATTATAAATATAATAATCCCTAGAGCATAATAGAAATAAACAGATTCTTCAGGTGGGAGTTGGAAAAGAAGAACGATAATTGCGATAGTTAGAATAAGAACAAGGATCAGAACAGGGTTAAGCATTTTCATAAATCTTTTGAATTTGGGAATTGAGTATAGAAGTGGTGAAAACTAATGGAACGGAAAGGGTAAATTTATAAAGGAAATATCAGACGTAGTAATCAGGACAGATCATCGCATTTAATTAAGGAGATCCTAATTTCCTTAAATCTCGAAGAATCAGATCTTATAGATTTCCAAGATTTTCTTTAAATCCCTTAAATTCTGGAAAATCAACAATGACTACGTCACTGATTAAGACAAACTTGCATTTACTCATTTCACTCTTTTGTGTTAGCTTCATTCGTGTTCTTTGAATAATCGAATTGTTTTATCCATATTACTCATGATGATAAAACTCTATTTATCAACTCATATGTGTCATGAAAACATTTTTATTGTTAGCCATGACCACCTCACTCAAATTTTAGGACAAAATTTCTTTAACGGGTAGGTACTGTGATGACTCGGAAATTTCCGATCAAATTTAAACTTAAATCTTTATATGTTTCCGACACGATAAGCAAAAATCTGTATTGTTGAGTCTCGAAAGTTTTGAAACTATATTCATGTAAACAATTATCCTTTGACTATTCCCGACGATTCACGAACAACTGTTTGTAAATAACTAAATATATGTAGAAGTGTGTAAAATAAATTAAAATAATAAAATACAATTGATAATTAAGATTAAGTATGCAAAATAATATACAAGATAATACATTGGTTATTAAAACAAAGCTACATATAGATGTATAAAAATTCTATAAATAATTATTATGATATACATATATAAAAGGTATAAATATTATATGTTATTATACAAAGATGTAATTATTAAATGATACATAATTAATAATATGTAATATTAATATATTAAATTCTATTACAAGTTAAAATATAATTAAAATATGAATATAGTTATTATTCCTTTTTTATTAATAAAATAAATAATAATATTAATATCAATATTATGAATATTAATATGATAATATATTTGATACACTTAGATCTTTACATCATCCTACTAATATGATTGATATCATTATTAAAAGCATTATTAGAAGTAAAGTTGTAATTGTAGTTATTATTATTGATTAAAATCATTATTACTAAAATTATCAATTTTATTTTATCATTATCATTATCCTTATTAGTATCATATTATTAGTACCTTTATCAATAATATAATTATTATTAGTAATATTATTATTAGTTGTATTATAAATTGATAATATTAATATACATATACTTATTAATTATATAAATTTCGAAAAGATAGTCAGATAAAAGGGATCCAATTTGTTATATCTCGCTATCAACCTGTTTTCCTTTACAAAATCGATTAGCTGGATGAAACAGACACTTAACAAAATCTGTTTAAGGTCTCAATCACTTTTAATTATTTATATTTGCTTCGTACCTGGGAATATTTTTTTGTCGATGAATTATAACTACAAAACAAGATTAAACGATATTACAGCAATTAAGTTCACTTACACTTTATGAAAATCAGAGCTGCAATTCAAAGAGGAAAAGAACACAGAAAAATAACAGAAAAAGCTCTGTACCCCTGTTCTTGTTTCAGTTTTTCAAAAGCTTCAAAATCGAATCCAAATTCAAAATACTTAAATGCTGTTTTGTTAGTAATCTTATGTGTAATCTATCTGCAAAGTTTCATATTCAAATTCTTTATATCGAATTATAATTTATGAGTCAAAGTTTTCATCTTAAAAAGTCAAAGATTGTTCATCGATTAAATTCGAGTTGTCTGTTTCAGTTTGAATTGAATTGATAATTTTTATAGATTTTAGGAAGGTTTAAGAACGTATTTCATTTAGGAATCTCTGTCTAAAACAGTCCCAATTTCATAATCAATTTTGGAGTTCATATATTGTCACGATAACTGCAGCTGCAGTTTATGTTTTTTTTCTTCTGTTAATTCGATAACAACTACCTTCATTTTGTTTCTGTGCCAAACTCACACACCTAAACCCAGCAAATTAATTCATGGTCTTAATGGTTATGGTCTCTGGTCGTTCAGTTATGGGAAGGAGATGAATAAAAGAACAGTTAATACGGGTTATAAGTAAATCGTATGAGTTTAAATCAGAAAAACGGGCAACAGCCCAATGGTTCAAGGTGTTAGTGGGGGAGCATGAGGTCTTGGGTTCGAGTCCCGTTTGGTGCATTTCGTTTTAGGGTATATCTTTTCTCCTCATTTCATTTTCATTATTATTATTATTATTATATTATTATTATTATTATTATTATTATTATTATTATTATTATTATTATTATTATTATTATTATTATTATTATTATTATTATGAATATTAATATTTATGTTATTATTAGAAGTATAATTATTATTATTATTATCATTAATATAATTATTAACATTAATACCTTTATTAGTAATATTAAGTATCATAATTATTATCATTCTTATTAATATTAGTATTGAGATTAACATTTATATTAAAAGAAAAATTAATATATAACAAGATTGACTTTTTAATTAAAAACTATCATTTTTATTACTATCAAGTATTAACATAATATTATTATTATTATAAAAATAATATTGATTAAGAAAATAAAAGTTTTAATAACGTTGTTAAGATTATAAGCATATAAATAAAGATTATATATATATATATATATATATATATATATATATATATATATATATATATATATATATAAATATATATTTAAATTACAAAACTTAACTATATTAATATTTCTATATCAAAAATGAAAATATATAAATAAATAAAATAACTTATAAATTATTAAAATAACAAATACATCATCAATAATAATATATAGATTTATTCGACTATGAGTATATGTTTTAATATATATATATATATATATATATATACACACACACACACACAAATGATATAGGTTCGTGAATCCGAGGCCAACCCTGCATTGTTCAGTTGTTCAAAATAGTCATATGTATTTTTACTACAAAATACATTAGGTGAGTTTCATTTGCCTTTTTACCCTTTATATTTTTGGGCTGAGAATACATGCGCTATTTTTATAAATGATTTACAAAATAGACACAGGTACGTGAAACTACATTCTATGGTTGAATTATCGAAATCGAATATGCCCCTTTTTATTAAGTCTGGTAATCTAAGAATTAGGGAACAGACACCCTAATTGACGCGAATCCTAAAGATAGATCTATCGGGCCCAACAAGCCCCATCCAAAGTACCGGATGCTTTAGTACTTCAAAATTTATATCATGTCCGAAGGAGGATCCCGGAATGATGAGGATATTCTTATATGCATATTCTGAATGTCGGTTACCAGGTGTTCAATCCATATGAATGATTATTTTATCTCTATGCATGGGACGTATATTTATGAGAAATGAAAATCTTATGGTCTATTAAAATGATGGAAATGATTATTTATGTTAAACTAATGAACTCACCAACCTTTTGGTTGACACTTGAAAGCATGTTTATTCTCAGGTACGAAAGAAATCTTCCGCTGTGCATTTTCTCATATTAGAGATATTACTTGGAGTCATTCATGACATATTTCAAAAGACATTGCATTCGAGTCGTTGAGTTCATCAAGATTATTATTAAGTCAATTATATTTGGATATATTATGAAATGATATGCATGCCTGTCAACTGTCGATGTAACGAAAGTTTGTCTTTTAAAAACGAATGCAATGTTTGTAAAATGTATCATATAGAGGTCAATTACCTCGTGATGTAATCAACTATTGTGAATCATTTGTAATCGATATGGACTTCGTCCGGATGAATTAGGACGGGTCTCTACACTTTGGTTCATCAAACTTCATACAACTCTTGAGTGAGTTGTGCTTCATATCATAGACTTACACTAGTGTTATGATGGTCAAAACTTGGTTAAGATGATGCAAACACATCAACAAGTTGTACACTTGAAGCTATATGCATCAAGGATGAGAACCATGATAAGCATCGAGCACCAAGAACCCACCGGAACCTACTGTTTACTGTTTCTGGGTCTGATTAGTACGACCTGGGCTACTGTAAAGATGATTTTCAGTTATCTCTGTTCGATTAGATAACTTTTCATTTAGGACTCGTCTTAATCCGAGTTACGGTTTAGGATTTATGGCCCTCCGATCGTCACTATGTCCTTTTAACGTTGTGCTGAAAATTCTGACCTACTCGCACTTAGACCGTCGCCACGGTCAAACGAAGACGAGTTTGCTTCTGGAATTTTTACCACAAATAAAGGACTCATATACGGAGCCATGGCCACTGGTATCACCTTATTTCAGTAGGTATAGAGGCCGTGGTGCCTGATCCAAGTCAGTCTTTGTTTTAAACTCTTCGCTCGAACGAAACTTACTTTACACCTTTTGTTTGATGATGAATGATGATGACCCTTAAGACCTAAATTACATACATTTAAACCTATTTTTGACGATTTACTGACTTAGTACTATTTGACTTAGGTTGAGGACTTTTCGGACCTACGTACTTGCTTATTTCCCGACTCGACTTTACCACTACTTTACCACTGTGAGTTATAGCATCCCTTTTTACTTTAACTAATTTGGGACTGAGAATACATGCGTTTTTTTTTTTTATGATTTACATACTAGGCACGAGTACTTAAACTTTATATATGTGTGGGTTATACAATGGCATAAACATTCCCTTTAGCTCGGTAACGTTTAGTCATTGGTTTTTGAACCGGTGAACGCGAATCTTAGATATGGATCTATAAGGTTTGACATCCCCACTCGGGCTAGTCGCGCTAGCATTTTAACGGGTGATTAATACTTCGTAAAACATACGCACTCGCCAAGTGTACTTTCAGGGGGTTATAAACGTTAAGTTAGTTACCAAGTGCCCACGGTTAAACATATACTTTATCACACTATTTTGGAACGCTCTTTGTAGCACTGAAATCTCGTGGCCTACCTTACATACTGTTATACTTAAACTATCACTCACCAACCTTTGTGTTGACATTTTTAAGCATGTTTTTCTCAGGTGCTTAAGGTTGCTCGCTTCCGCTGTTATACTAGTCTTGCTGTAGACACCCGCTGCTTTAGAGATGTCACCGCATGAACGTTTATCTTGCATTCATAAACTTTATTACTTTTGAAACTATGATTTGTAACAACCTATGGGTCACATACTATTATCCTTGCTTCTATTCATTGAAGCAAACTTTTGATGTAAAACATTCGACGTAGTTATGACGTCACCTTTTATCATGAATGCAAACTTGTTTTGAAAATGCATTTAGTGTTTGACCTCGTAATGATCCTGTTGTTGATGATTCGTACACGATGGTTTTGTACGGGGCATCACATTTGGTATCAGAGCATTGGCTGTAGGGAATTAGGTTGCATTAGTGAGTCTAAGACCGACCCGAGTAGGATTCACTAATAGGACTAATCTACAACTTGCTAGTTTACTTGTTTTCGCTGAACTTACTGCATGCTGCTGCTTACTTTTACTGCTATATGCCGTATGCTATTACATGATTTCACTACTGCATGCTATTACCTGCTTTCGATTGCATGATACTTGTCGTTATTGCCATGCTACTTACTGTTACACATGATCTAGACTGTTGTAGTTACTTGGCCTAATACGTGCTTGCTTTATGACTTACTGACATGGAAAATTTATTTTTCCTTGTTCAGATGTCGGATATTCCACCTGCTATCATTTTGGGCAGCGATTCAGACACTTCAGCCACTTCACCTGCCACTGTTGCCGCTCCCCCGATCCCGTCGATGACACACTCTAGTGACCCAGGCGCTTCGTCCTCCGGAGCTAGTAGTCATGCGCCTGCCCCAGTGGTAACTGCAGACGGAGCCAGGACCTCCCGAAGATTCTAGCTCCACTTGCCCCGGTACCTCAGGAGCCACAGCACCATCCCGGTGGTGTTGTGATTCCCGCTGAATTTGGGGAAGGTCCCTTCCGTAATCAGTATCGTCATTGGTGCCGACGCGCTCCTGATGGACGTTTGGTGCCGATCCCGCCTTTTAGATACCGACAGATGATGGCCGCCCTAGGAGAGCCAGTACAGCCACCCGTGCAGCCACCTCCACATGATTCAGATGACCCATCATCCGACGACTCATCCACAGACGACTCTAGTGACGATGACTCCGACGAGGAGGACCTTGATGATGCACCTGTTCAGCCACCCTCCACCCCGCCGAAGAAGCGGTACCGTTTCGACGGCACCATTATTCCGGGGATCAACAGAGGTCGAGCATTCACTGACGCATATGGTCGGCGTCGTAGGGTTACCGCCCGTAAGCGGCTTGTGCCGTATCCTGCTGATCCCTTCATCCGTAAGCCTTACCACTTCGCAGCCTCTACTTCTAGAGCCGGACCGTCTGCACCACCAGCACCACCCATACCGACTGCACCGCCTGCCCCACCATCTCCCACTGTCGAAGAACTAACAAGGGAGGTGGAGATCCTCCGTACTCGTGTAACTGAACTCGAGGACCAGATGTCCCACGTATTGGACATCCTACACCCACCTTCACCGTAGGTGATGTGCGAGCGGAGGGGTACGAAATACTATTATTTTTATTACAAAATACAACGAAATATGATACAAGTTTTAATTTTTTTATTTACAAATGGGATGTACCTAAACTCTGCTACAACACTATAGGCAGTGTACCTAATCGTAGAGTAGTATAGTTTTTATTAAGTCCGGTTCGTTCCACAGGGAGACGGCTTATTTTACACTATATTTTAAACAACTATATTTGTACAAAATATAAATATATATATATATATATATATATATATATATATATATATATATATATATATATATATATATATATATATATATATATATATATATATATATATATATATATATATATATATATTACAATTATTATTATTATATAAGGGAGTTTTACCGTTTAATGACCAGTTTGTCCATTTTATAATTTAAGTCACAATTAAAACCTAATGAAAAATATAAATGACGATAATTTAAGTGCGTAAAATAAAATGCTATAAGAAATAAAATTATTATACTTATTTAAACTTCCGTAATCATGATGTTTGACTTTTTAATTTTAATTAATTATCCTGGGTTAATTGTCTTTTGTCCTGGATTATTTAATATGTCCATCTGGTTTTTGTCCATAACAGTCCATCAGTCATAAATATAAAGTGCGAGTGTCCTCGTCAAATTATCCTTATATCCGAAGTCAAATATTCCAACTAATTGGGGACTTAAACTATAATTACACCAATTTCCTTGTATATAATTCACCCCTGTTTTAATAAGTCCATTGACTATTAATCCATTCCCGTGTCCGGTTAAATGAACGATTATTAGTACTTATAAATATCCCGCCCATCGTGTCCGATCGAGTGTATATGGTTATTTATAGGTACGTCCAATTGTAAATCTTTATATTAAATTAACGAACTATCATTCAATTAAACAAATATAAAGTCAATTAATAGCCCATAGTCTAATTTCCACAAGTGTCGTTCTTTTGTCCAAACCCCAATTATGGTACAAAGCCCAATTACCCCGTCTTTAATATTTTAGCCCAACATCACGATTACTTCGGCTTAAATAAGCATAATAATAACTTAGCTACGAGACATTAATTTAAAAAGAAGAACATAACTTACATTGAGTATTTATCGTGTAGCTTTACACAGACATAACTTCGACTTTAAAACCCGTAAAATAACCTTTTACATTACTCAAACTAATCTAATATAAAACTAAACTAATATATTATATATATACATATATATATATATATATATATTACAGAGGGAGTATTATTATTATTGTGTAAAGAACTCGGACAGAATTCGTTGCATTTATAGATGTGGCCAGAATTTTCAGCCCATGCGATCGCATGGAAAAATGGCTTCCAGGCCATGAGATCGCATGGCCACCTGGATCCAGCTCACATGCCTTGTTTTCTAGCTTGTCGACGTTATTTAATATAATTTATATAATATATAAATAATTTATATAATTATTTAAATATTATATTATATTCTTGTGCATAGTTGACTTGTAATTTTTGGTCCGTTGAGTCGGGCGTTGATAGTTGGCTCAGGTCCCGGTTCCAGATTTTCGAACGTCCTTTCGTACTATTTAATATCTTGTACTTTGCGTTTTGCAATTTGTAATTTGCAAAAAAAATTATTTTCCTTAAACGATTACAACTTAAAAATAGAATAATTACAACTAAAAACTTTATGTATTGGGATGATATTGTGACTAAATATATGTTCATTTGGAGCACTATCAAATATCCACACACTTGAATGTTGCTTGTCCTCAAGTGTGACGACCTGGAAATTTCCGACCAAATTTAAACTTTAATCTTTATATTATTCCGACACGATAAGCAAAGTTTGTTAAGTTAAATCTCAAGAATTTTAAACTGTGTTCATACATTCATTATAACCTCGACCAAATTCCGACGATTCACGAACCGTTATATATAAATAGATATGTTATGTATATATATATATATATATATATATATATATATATATATTATAACTTGAGAATATTAATAAAGTATTAAACGTATAATACTTTACACGAACGTATTTGTTTCAATATGATTTTCCACGAAATTAAAAAATATATATATTAAATGATTGAATTATCAGAAACATTGAATTATGATTACAAGTCTCTGTTGAGAGGTCCACTATGATTTGAGAAAATCTATTCCTCTTAACGATATTCAGAATAATTTGTAAAGCTATTTATAAATAAAAACAAAAAGTGTCATTTACGAAAGTTAGACAAAAGTTAGTGGATAATTGGTTTCCATAATATTCTATTAATCTATTTTCAAACGTACAAAGACTTTTTCAGTTTAAAAAGAACTTTATTATTAAAACGTATATAACTTTTATAAATATCTAGAATCATTTTTGACAACTCATTACTTAACCAGTATAATAAATATAACGATATTTATATTTTATTTCATTAAATATATATAACGATTTAAATTAATATTATATATATTTATACGCGTATTATACATACATAGTTTTTATACTTTTACTATACTTTAACTATACCTTTACTTTACTTTTATTTTTACTTTACTTTAACTTTAATAATTCACTTTAATAATTTATACTTTAATAATTCACTTTAATAATTCATACTTTAATAATTCACTTTAATAATTCACTTTAATAATTCATACTTTAATAATTCACTTTAATAATTCATACTTTAATAATTCACTTTAATAATTCATAATTTAATAATTCACTTTAATAATTCATACTTTAATAATTCACTTTAATAATTCACTTTAATAATTCAAAAATCTATTATAAATAGAATTCAATAGGTTTCATTATTTCATAGAAACTTGAAAATATATTTCTCTAAACTCTATCAATCGATTTATGTATATGTATATATATATATATATATATATATATATATATATATATATATATATATATATATATATATATATATATATATATATATATATATATATTTGCTCTGTATTATTTCAAGATATTATTAGTATACATAAAATATTACGACGGAGTGCTGTCCGAGTGATTTCAAAATAGTTTTTTTGAATGAGTCGAAGCTAAGAAAATTATGGGTTATAGCTATGGAGGTGATGGGCATGGTTCATGGGTATGCTCGTGAGGTCAATCTAGTGTTTATCATCTCCGTTGCGTCTACGTACTTTCCTGCAATATTGAATCTCAATATTTATACGTTCGTGAATCCGAGGCCAACCTTGCACTTGTTAAATGACGTTATATGTATTTTTACTACGAAATACAGTATTGTGAGTTTCATTTGCTCCCTTTTATATATATTTTTGGGACTGAGAATACATGCGCTGTTTTTATAAATGTTTTACGAAATAGGCACAAGTACTAAAACTAATTCTATGTGGGTTTAAACCAGAAATATACCCTTAGCTTGGTAACATTAAACTACTTGTCTATGTACGGTAGGCGCGAATCCTAAAGATAGATCTATTGGGCCTGACAAACCACATCCTGACTATGGGATGCTTTAGTACTTCGAGGTTATTTTAAACACACCTGATCTGGTGTACTTCAGAGGGTAAAACATGAACGTTAAGGCTTGTTACCGGGTGCCTACAATTTATAGAATACTTTTATACACCTGCTAGTGTACATATATTTATAAACGGAAATCTTGTGGTCTATTAATATATTGAAATGATTGTTATGATAAACCTATGAACTCACCAACCTTTTGGTTGACACTTTAAAGCATGTTTATTCTCAGGTATTAAAGAAATCTTCCGCTGTACATTAGCTCATTTTAAGGATATTACTTGGAGTCATTCATGGCATATTTTGAAAGACGTTGCATTCGAGTTATTGAGTTCATCAAGATTATTATTAAGCCAATTATAGTTGGATGTATTATGAAATGGTGTGCATGCCGTCAACTTTCGTTGTAAAGAAAGTTTGTCTTTTAAAAACGAATGCAATGTTTGTAAAATGTATCATATAGAGGTCAATTACCTCGCGATGTAATCAACTATTGTGAATCGTTTATAATGTATATGAACGGGTCCTTTCAGTTGGTATCAGAGCGGTGGTCTTAGCGAACCAGGTCTGCATTAGTGTGTCTAACTGATAGTCGTTAGGATCCATTAGTGAGTCTGGACTTCGACCGTGTCTGCATTTCAAAAGTTTTGCTCATCATTCTTGTCGAAAATTACCTGCTTATCATTCTTAGTGTAGACACATCTTATTGCATTGATTGCATGAATAGTGTATAGACAAAATTCATATCTTAGCATATCTGCTAATTCATATCTTAGCGTATCTGTTACTGTAAACTTTGCCAGACATATTCCGTAAATTCCTCCGTAATCTACGAAACCTTTTGCTCTATATAATTAGAATACCACCCGATAGCCGAAAAATCATTTCATATCGAAAAATTCTTTATTCAATCGTACGAAATGGAATTCGTCATTAGTTCAAGTCCCTCGGATTCCGAAATGGAATCCCACTCAATTTCCGAAAGCAGTGTGACCGGAATGGATCAACCAATTAGTCATCATCTATTCTGGATGAATTGAGGATGGGTTCGTAGCCTCCTTAATCATTGGAGACAAGAAGAAGGTGATCCCTTCCTTCCACCACATTGCCCTCTTGGCAAAGAACCTGAAGCACTTACCGGCGAACCTATCCGAAACACCATTTTCTCTCTTATTTCTAGAGTATCTCGTCACGATTACATACTAAACCAAATTCTAGATTTTATTTATCCGCTCGTCCGAACCGACAATCACCCCGGTGTAATAGAAGAAGTGAACGAGCTTCGCGCTCGGTAGTGGCTTTGGAGAATATGGTGCAAAGGTTACAAACACCAGCAGCAGCACCAGCAGCATAAACAGTACCACCATCAGCAACACCAACAGTACCATCACCACCACCAATAACAGCATCTACATCCCACACCACAACATCACAATATGTATCTCAAATATCAACGTCATATCCCCTGTAAATATCCAGGAATATCAACAACAACAAACGATGAAGTATTAATTCATAAACTTCATTGAAGAGATATCTCTGCGGCAGTTATGTAATCTCCAAAATCTTAGAGATTATTTAATTCTGACCGTAAATCGGATGAGTGAATGGAGATGATAGAGTAGAAACTTTGATCGAAAATGGTGTACGATTTACAAGCTAGATTTGTTTTACCAACAGCATCAACAGGACCGTAGCATCATCAACACAGTCAGTGCCGTCAGTATCATCAGAATCAACATCACCTGTAACATCACAAACTCTGTCAGTTCAAGAATCATTGTGGACATCATTACGAATCAACAACAAATATATTGTATCAACGAGTTAAAGTATTAACTCATTTCCAATAGAAAGATTTATATGTATATTTTATATGTATAAATTTTTAAACCATAATAAATCTTCCCGTACTAAGCTATTATGTGTGAATCTTAACTACTCAGCTAATTCATATTACAAATATGCAATGATGTACGTCCTTCGTTCGCAACTTAACCATCGTTAATTACAATCTCTGTCTCAATTCAATAAAAATCCAATTCATAATAAATCAAGTGTATTATTCGAATATATGTTTGATTTTACACTTTCATCATCGATGTACTCGAAACTTTTCAAATAACATCATTCGTACCTTGCGAAGTTCACAAGAATTTCACGAAAACCAACAAATAACAAAGTAATGATTCATAATTTCAATATTATTGAAGAAATACTTATGCAATTTATAAAGTTTTAGGGATTACTCAATTCTAGTTCCAACCATAAAACAAATGAGTTTAATTTAATATTAACTCATTAAATCTATATTACATCTAAAGAAAATATACACATATATTTTCATAAAGACTGTAATAAACTTCTTTTGTACAAAATATTAATTGTGAAAAAATTTTAACGGGTAGGTAATACCCGAGAGATATATAAATTCACAATTAATATATTACATTTTTTTGAAACTGATTCAGCAATCATCAACTATACTCCCTACTTTCACAACAATATCCATTCTTTCATATAAATCAAAACAATCATACTCATTCAAATTCAATTACATATTCTGATTTTGAAATCGCATAATTCAATTCGAAATATAACCAGTATCATCACTCTTAGATTCCTATATCTTTCAAAGCTATACTTTGACTTCAAAACTGTGTTAGAACATCATATCTATTAACGATTACAATATGTGCTCAAACCCTTCGAAATTCCTGAAGACACTTCAACTAAGGAACAATCGAGATGATGATCCAACCACATGTTACCCACAGTTATACACCTGAAAAACTCTCAAAACCCAAGTCATAGTTCGACACGTATCCGTGTTAGACCCTTTGGCATTTACTAGCTAAAATAACTTTTCAATTCCGTTTCAAAATAGACAGTTTTGTCACATCTCCAGCAAGTCAACTTCGACTTCTCAATCAAAACAGTCTTATTATAACCTCAATAGATACGTTGCCCTTTCGTAAACGTTACCGGGGAATCGTTTATATTCACCACATTAGCAATAAACTTACCAACAACTTCATTGATCTTTGACTTTAAAAAAAAAATAATTATAATTATCGAAACCCTATCATATACTCATTCGTACTTTATAACAAGAATTGCCATACCAATTATTGAGAATCAGCAATCAGTATTTTGAAACCCCGCAGCATGTCTACATCAACAATTACATATACACACAACGTCTACCTCCAAGACTTACATTCTTTGAATGAGAAATTTCTGAAAAACACCCTAAACTGCGAACCAGTTCTCAAAATTTTGAAAAATGCTGATGAAGCAGCAAAAACTGTAAACGACCTTAACAGTAAAAAGTTGGATGATAAAGGATAGTATATTGGCAAAGCTCAGAAAAAGAGAAGCTTTGAAACTGGAAAACGGATTGAGCAAAGTATGAAGGAGGCTGTGGACAAATCACAAAGGCTGAACCTGCCTTCAAAGAATCCAAATGATTCAGTACTTGCTGAAGTCATTAACGAATACCTTGCTCCTGACTCTAAATCCCTGTGGATAATATCCTTCATCATCCTCTGATATTAGACATTCTAAGATATCATAGTATCTTTCATTATAAATATCATCCATACTTCTGAAGATATTTTTATAATTATTCTTATCTGAAATCATTTACCTCTTCGCGCTATCTGTATTATATCATAAAAGAAACTATTTTAGTTTCTAAATTCTAAAACATTCGAGTTTAAAATAGGAATATTCTTGAAGAAGTGTTGGGAGCTGAAGCATGAGTTAGTATAATATAATGACACTTGATCAACGTGATTATATTACAGTAATTCATGCTGAGTTTCTAAATTGAACATGATGATTCACAGATCATAACGTCATCATGTGCTATGTTACACGACTCTTGTATTCTCTTTGATCTCTAAATATCAAGAAAATATTTCTTGATGATTCGGCCTTTTCCGAGGTATTCTGGTAATTTGACAAGTCAAGATCGTGTCATTACAATTTCCTTCCTAGAACATTAACAATGTTCATTTCGAAATTTATATCTGCGAATTCTGGACCATTACAAGCGGTGCTTAATCGCAAGAAGAAGAAACGAAAGGACAAAGCTCCGAACTAGAAATGGGAGTATAAATCATAGCAAATAGAAGAGAGCATTAACTGTGGATAACAATGATTATAGAAGAAGCAAGGACTTTGAAATATAAGGGAAGATATAAAACCCAACAACAACCCAGAAATCACAAACCGTATATATCAATGCATATAGCAATATAAAGACACGGGAGAACTAAAAACACTATAAAACCAAGAGTATAGTAGAAGTAAATAGATTCTTCCGGAGGCAGATGAAAAAGAAGAGCGACAGATATGAAAGTGAGGAGTATATCAAGAATCAGCACTGGATGAAGCATATTGACAAATACTTTAGAATATGAGTTGAGAAGGTGTGAGTTGTAAGAAAATAAATGAGGTGGATTTATAGTGAAATATCCGACAGAGAAATCAAAATAGATTATCGCATTAATTCGAAGAGGATCATAATTTCCTTAATCGCCGAATAATCAAATCCAATATAGATTACAAAGATTTTCTTTTCGGAGATCAATCGTGATGACGTTAAAAGATACAACGAATCACTATTATCTTATTTCATTCATTTACGATAACTTCACTCACACGCTTCGAGTAATCGAATTATTTTATCCATTCTTCTTGAACATGATAAAACTCTATAATCGTTATAATAACATTCTCATTGTTAGTCATGACAACCTCTATCAAATTTCGGGGACGAAATTTCTTTAACGGGTAGGTACTGTGACGACCTGGAAATTTCCGACCAAATTTAAACTTTAATCTTTATATTATTCCGACACGATAAGCAAAGTTTGTTAAGTTAAATCTCAAGAATTTTAAACTGTGTTCATACATTCATTATAACCTCGACCAAATTCCGACGATTCACGAACCGTTATATATAAATAGATATGTTATGTATATATATATATATATATATATTATAACTTGAGAATATTAATAAAGTATTAAACGTATAATACTTTACACGAACGTATTTGTTTCAATATGATTTTCCACGAAATTAAAAAAAATATATATTAAATGATTGAATTATCAGAAACATTGAATTATGATTACAAGTCTCTGTTGAGAGGTCCACTATGATTTGAGAAAATCTATTCCTCTTAACGATATTCAGAATAATTTGTAAAGCTATTTATAAATAAAAACAAAAAGTGTCATTTATGAAAGTTAGACAAAAGTTAGTGGATAATTGGTTTCCATAATATTCTATTAATCTATTTTCAAACGTACAAAGACGTTTTCAGTTTAAAAAGAACTTTATTATTAAAACGTATATAACTTTTATAAATATCTAGAATCATTTTTGACAACTCATTACTTAACCAGTATAATAAATATAACGATATTTATATTTTATTTCATTAAATATATATAACGATTTAAATTAATATTATATATATTTATACGCGTATTATACATACATAGTTTTTATACTTTTACTATACTTTAACTATACCTTTACTTTACTTTTATTTTTACTTTACTTTAACTTTAATAATTCACTTTAATAATTTATACTTTAATAATTCACTTTAATAATTCATACTTTAATAATTCACTTTAATAATTCATACTTTAATAATTCACTTTAATAATTCATAATTTAATAATTCACTTTAATAATTCATACTTTAATAATTCACTTTAATAATTCATACTTTAATAATTCACTTTAATAATTCAAAAATCTATTATAAATAGAATTCAATAGGTTTCATTATTTCATAGAAACTTGAAAATATATTTCTCTAAACTCTATCAATCGATTTATGTATATATATATATATATATATATATATATATATATATATATATATATATATATATATATATATATATATATATATATTTGCTCTGTATTATTTCAAGATATTATTAGTATACATAAAATATTACGACGGAGTGCTGTCCGAGTGATTTCAAAATAGTTTTTTTGAATGAGTCGAAGCTAAGAAAATTATGGGTTATAGCTATGGAGGTGATGGGCATGGTTCATGGGTATGCTCGTGAGGTCAATCTAGTGTTTATCATCTCCGTTGCGTCTACGTACTTTCCTACAATATTGAATCTCAATATTGATACGTTCGTGAATCCGAGGCCAACCTTGCACTTGTTAAATGACGTTATATGTATTTTTACTACGAAATACAGTATTGTGAGTTTCATTTGCTCCCTTTTATATATATTTTTGGGACTGAGAATACATGCGCTGTTTTTATAAATGTTTTACGAAATAGGCACAAGTACTAAAACTAATTCTATGTGGGTTTAAACCAGAAATATACCCTTAGCTTGGTAACATTAAACTACTTGTCTATGTACGGTAGGCGCGAATCCTAAAGATAGATCTATTGGGCCTGACAAACCACATCCTGACTATGGGATGCTTTAGTACTTCGAGGTTATTTTAAACACACCTGATCTGGTGTACTTCAGAGGGTAAAACATGAACGTTAAGGCTTGTTACCGGGTGCCTACAATTTATAGAATACTTTTATACACCTGCGAGTGTACATATATTTATAAATGGAAATCTTGTGGTCTATTAATATATTGAAATGATTGTTATGATAAACCTATGAACTCACCAACCTTTTGGTTGACACTTTAAAGCATGTTTATTCTCAGGTATTAAAGAAATCTTCCGCTGTGCATTAGCTCATTTTAAGGATATTACTTGGAGTCATTCATGGCATATTTTGAAAGACGTTGCATTCGAGTTATTGAGTTCATCAAGATTATTATTAAGCCAATTATAGTTGGATGTATTATGAAATGGTGTGCATGCCGTCAACTTTCGTTGTAAAGAAAGTTTGTCTTTTAAAAACGAATGCAATGTTTGTAAAATGTATCATATAGAGGTCAATTACCTCGCGATGTAATCAACTATTGTGAATCGTTTATAATGTATATGAACGGGTCCTTTCATCAAGCAATACATAACTTGAAATTAAATCACACGAATCACTTCTTTATTCTTCACATTTTATACATTAGTGATTTTGATACGACGGTATAAACAATGATAGTAACGATGTGGTTTACAGTCCCACATGACTATAAAAATTTAGATCCTTAAGGAAATTGGATCTTTATGAAAACATTTGATCTTTTGAAAATTCATTCTAGCTTTTACCCTAGATAAGTTTTCTGGAATAACCCTTCACCGGTGTTTGCAAAATGTTTTTGTGGGTTTTATGGGTTTCAGATTTTAAAATTTTAGCTCAAAACTTGCGGTTTTGTGTCACCCACTTGCTAACCTTGTATTAGGAAAGCACACGTCCAGTATACTTGCTCCGTATATTACCTTTCGATAAACTACCGTCCGGTTGTAAAGGAAAGCGTTGAACAAGCAACTGTTAAGGCAATGTCTAATGACATGCAGATGTTCATGGTCTAAAACGTGTCGGATGCAATTACTATCCTTTGTAGGAGCAATAGTAAAGATCACCCTATAATTTTTTCGGTCTGGCACAAGGTCCTGTCTTCGACCATGCTATGCAACCACCGTTCTTACGGTTGACACCCGATTTGGTTCAGGTGACCTAATGAATTTCAGGTGAATTCCTAGGATTTTACGTTCAATGGTAATGAACGCATTGAAAATGGGTTTTCAGAAAACAAATCGGTTTTAATTTGATCAAAATATTTTCTCGTTCAAGCTCGAGTTTAGATATCATTGAATTCCATGAGTTTGTAATTCTCAATCTTTAAAATCAATCTCAAGGATTGAGTAATATCAGTCTTAAAAGCTGATTTTTAATCTTTAAAGAGATTATCCTTTCTGGGGGTCTGATTCATTAGTCTTATCAAGCTAATTTGCACTGCACCCTCCCCATTTTACGAGACAGATCCTCTCATGGTTAGGATAAGTCTGACCACTTGGCGACCCTGTTTGATGCTGAGGTCCGTGGATTTCCTGCTGATTTTAGAGATGACTTTTCTAGATTTTTCGTCAACCTACAGCTGGTCTGGATGACAACTTCTTGACCTAAATCAAGAAGCGCGTGTCTTTTTCAGAAGACTTTACTTCCTTTTAATGATGAAATTAATTCATCGTGTAAATCCATCTTTTCTTTTATCTTTATTATAATATTGCGGGTAAAACAGTCAATTTAGTCCAAAACAAAAGCACCTGCAATAACTTTACAGAAACATGTGATAGATAGTTTTTTTAATTAAATAACTTGGTACATTCTCCCCACACTTAGTTTCTTTCTTTGCCTTTTTATTCTCCTTTATTCCATTTTAAATGAATTCAAGTGTTTTAGGGTGTTTCTCAATTTATGTCCTTTCCGAGGTAACGATAATTTCGGTATTAACACCTAGTTTTCATCGTTCATAAATATGTATAAACATGATTTTGAATTCATTTATTTGAAAATTTTTAAAATTTTCACAAAATTTGGCAAATAAACTAAGTGCAAACCCGAGAGAATTTATAACCCTTCCCCACACTTGAGATCATACAATGCCCTCATTTGCATGAAATCAGACTATAATTATAAATTCACGAGGGTGATAAGTGTAGAAAAGTGATTAAAAATACTCAGTTTGTAATTACAAAGCTCGTCGAATGATAGATGGCGCGCCTCATCGTTCATTCATTCTTGTTTTATCACACATGTTTTTTTTCTAAAACGGTTGCTTTTCTGAACTGTTTGCTAATCTTTGAAAATGCGTCTTTTACCCTAACTTATTATGCATGTTTATTAACGAGTTATGCACTAACCCGAACCCCGAATTTAACGTTAAGTGGGGTTAGACTTCCCCATATTTAGCTGACGACATGTGAAGTGGGTAGAATAAGTTCTACGAATTAAAATAGTGAGCCAGTTATTTACATCTCGGGTGGTATAAAATATATCAATGGGTTTAAAGTTTAGACCCACCCGATCGTCACTACTTAATTCTTTTTTAAGTGTAACTTTTAGTAAATGGATATGTCTCTTTTTTGGTTCTTGGTCAAATGGATCGATATACACCGACATACATATTTCTATAGGATGGACAATTCCTAACATTTCCTTTTGTTCATTCTCGGGATCAAAGTTGTAAAGACCCGTCCTTATCCACCTGGACGAAATCATCAACATTTGGTCCCATTACGAGGTACTGATCTAAATATACCATGAATGACTCCAAGTAATATCTTTAAAATGAGCAAATGCACAGCAGAAGACTTAATTCGTACCTGAGAATATACATGCTTTAAAGTGTCAACCAAAAGGTTGGTGAGTTCATAGGTTTATTATAATAATCATTTCAATATATTAATAGACCACAAGATTTCATAATTATAAACATAATACACTCGCAAGTGTATGTAAAGCATTCTAAGTGGTTGAGCACTTGGTAACCATACTTAACTATTAATCAATGTCGCATATTCCCTTTATTATGAAATCTCACTACACTGTACCAAGTGTAGTCACCGAAATGAAGTACTGTGCAACCGTTGAATACTGGTCGTCCAGTCCGGTTGGGGTTGTCAGGCCCGATAGATCTATCAACAGGATTCGCGTTTACAATACCCATGTAAATAGTAGTTACCAAGCTACAGGGAAATATGCTAGTGGTACAACTCAACGTAGAATATATTTTTTTAAGTACTTGTGTCTATTTTGTAAACATTTATAAAAGCAGCGCATGTATTCTCAGCCCAAAAATATATATTGCAAAAGCAATTAAAAAGGGAGCAAATGAAACTCACCATACTGTATTTTGTAGTAAAAATACATAGAACGACATTGAACAAATATAGAGTTGGCCTCGGATTCACGAACCTATATCATTTATATATTTATTAACACATATAATTGTAATCAAATAAATTCATATATTATATCTTAAATTATATATCTTATATATTTATTTTGTATATATTTAAAATAGTTAATATTTATATAGTTTAATATTATATTTAAAATCAATAATTTGTTATATGTAAATATTTATATAAATAATCTTAATATATTTAATTATATGTAATATTATGGTAATTATAATATATATACTCTTATATAGAAAATATTTATTTGTTATAATAATATTGTTAATATAAAAGTAGTAATCATAATAATAATAATAATAATGATAATGATAATAATACTACTAATAATACTAACTTTAAAATAATGTTTTTACTAATAATGCTAACATTTATTTTAATAACTATCACGATAATATTGATAAGAATGATAATAATAATAAGTGAATAAATTAAATATCTACCTCGAAGATGATGTCCTAAAAAAATGGCAAGTCCGAGTTTGAACCCGCGACGTCCCGCTAACCCAATAATCATCATCTATCATTTTAACCTAATTATTATCATCTCATTACCTCATCATCATTTTCATTTATCCTATATTAACCTTATCTATCCTGTCCCGTCATCAAGATCATGACATCCTCGCCATCATCATACGGTTATCATCATTATCATTCGTTTGTCATCACACATAAAATCATGAATCACTCATCATCTAAACTAATCGCCATTGTCTTTTCTCCAATATATAATCATAATTTTTATAACTTAATGATATTTATGTGTTATTGTTGGCATCGGTTAAGAAGCAGAAAGGAAAAAAAAACGATGGGCTGTAAATAGCGGCCCAAATCTCTAGTTATCCCAACAATAAATGGCCCAACATCCCCTTCATCTTAAGCCCAATGTACTAGTTCAGCCCGCATCCATTTATATTAGATACTGCAATAATTCGTAAGTGTTTATATTAAGGAATCCAGCAGCAACCCTACCAAAATATTAAGTGGTTATAATTGTTTAAAGTTTGTCGGCCATAAGGGTAAAAGGAAAAAAGAAAAGAAACGCTTTATAGTAGTCCAAACCATCATCTTTAATATTCATCAGTTGGGTTTCGGTTTATTAAAATAAATAAACAGGAGATGCAGGTTTGCAAGTGGTTTATTTCTCGGATATGAAATATATAGGTTGAACAGCAACAACGATAGTCAATGATGGTTGTGGTGTTTTTAGGTGGTTGTTTGCAACGACTTGTAAACGTGAAATAAAAGTAACAAGCGTAGCAGCTAGCAAGTAGGTGGTTTGGGTTGAACAAAACCGTAGTAAAGAAAGAGAACTATTAGCAGTTCTCGATCGGTTCTAATGGTGTCATAAAGGCATTATTTGTGGTGAGGGTTCTTGTGATGAATCGAGAAAAAAAATAGAAACAGATAAACTGTGGGTTTCGAGTAACATGGGTGGTCATCTTCGGTTTAAAACAGAAACATGGCAGCAATGGTGATCAAAGATGGTTCGATGGTGGGTTTTGGGTGATGGCCTTCGATCAACAGGAGAAAAGATCAAGGAACCGGTGTGGTTAAGTTAATGATGGAACACGATGGTGAGGGTGGTGGTGGTTTTCATGGTGATTCAAACGGTTGTGAGCAAGGGTAGAGACGATCGAGTAATCAATAACAACCCTTTGGTTTGGCTGTTGTTTCGTCAAACCGTTGCAGCAACACAAGGATGGTGTTCAAGAGTGATGGTAATGGTTTAATGGAGGTGAAGTGGTGGTTCTATGGGATGATAGACGGAGATGTTTGCAGTTGTAGGGTGGTCGAATTGTGGTGGCCAAAAGTTGTCGTAAGGAGAAGAAGAACACAAACATTTTGATGGGTGTTATGATCATGTAGCTGCATCCATATATCTATATTTATATACCTATATTTATATATTTTATAATATAGTAAATAAGAAGTGGAAATTAGCTGTGAATAATAAGTCATCGTAGAAATTTGGAATTTTCTTTGTTAACACCCATTTCACTGTGACAAATTTTGTAATTGATAGAAAAGTTAGGATATTAATTATTTTATAAAAAAAAACGTGCCATAAAATATACATATATGTATATATAGAATCATATTTACATAATATGTAATATAATAACAATTAATTAATAATTTTAAATATGTGCATGAAACCAAAGCAGCCTTAGATATTTAAGTTACCTGCCGACACTTTTCTCCCGAATTGCTATATCGTGTTCATTGCTAAACAGTTAACGTGTAAAAGTGCTCCTAAAAATCCCAAATTTTTAGTTTAAATATATTTAATTATTTCACTCATTATCTGTTTGAAACCTGATCAAAATGATTCGATAATTATTTATTTTATGTTCCAATTTATATGTACGGAGTACTAATATTTAAACTTTAAAAGGTAAAAATATTTTTAACATATCTAAAATCCTCGTAATCGATTTACAGTTCAACTTTTATTTTAATCCTTCATGAACACGTACAATATCTATATTAAAACTAACAAAACATCAACCGAGTGTTACTGATGTTTGCCAATTAAGCTCGAAATCATTCATTTTCCATTTACTCTCTCTCTTATATATAATAAGTTTTAAATAACAATTTTTATCACATAAATATATATTATATATTTTTAAACAAATAGATTTAATATTATTTTATATATTTTCAAGTAGTATTTATATACACATTTATATACACACACATATATATGTATCTATTTACAAATAGTTGTTCGTGAATCGTCGAGAACAGTCGAAGGTCAATTGAATATGTGAAACAATTCAAACTTTGAGACTCAATATTACAGACTTTGCTTATCGTGTTGAAACCATATAAAGATTTAAGTTTAAATTTAGTCGAAAATTTTCGGGTCGTCACAGTACCTACCCGTTAAAGAAATTTCGTCCCGAAATTTGAGTGAGGTCGTCATGGCTAACACTAAGAATGTTTTTATGACGATTATAAGTTGATAAATATAGTTTTATCATTATTAGATTAAACAATTCGATTACTCGAAACGTATGAATGAAGCTATCACAAAAGAGTGAATTAGGGAGATAAAGTTCGTCATAACTTTTGACGTAGTCGTGGTTGAATTTAAAAAATAGGATGCCTCTTAACTTTTGACGTTGTTTTGGTTGAATTCCGGAATTCAAGGGATTTAAAGAAAATCTTCGAAATCTAAAAGATTTGATTCTTCGGCGAATAAGGAAATTAGGATCTCTTTAATTAAATACGGTGATATGCCTCGATTACTCCGTCTGATATTTCCATTATAAATTTACCTTTTCCGTTCCATTAGTTTTCACCACTTCTATACTCAATTCCTAAATTCAAAAGATTATGAAAATGCTTAATCCAGTTCTGATTCTTGTTCTTATCCTCACTATCGCAACAATCATCCTCCTTTTCCATTTATCACCGGAGGAATCTATTTTCTTCTACTTCGCCCTTGGGGTTGTAATGTTTTTAATTCTCCCGTGTCTTTATGTTGCGATAAACATTGATATACACGGTTTGTAATTTTATGTGTTGTTATCGAGCTTTATATTCCCCCGTATATTTTGAAGCTCTATGCTTTTGTTTTCTCTTCTCAACTTCAAGTCAAGTGAATAATGGTCCAGAACTCGTAGATTCAGAATTTCGAATGATTATAATGTTCTAAGCAGGAAGGAACGTGATAGCACGATTTGATTTTCAAATATATCAATATCACGGAAGATAGAACCATCAAGAATACATTTTCTTGATATGTTCAGAAGTTAAGTAGAATGAAAGAGTTATGTAACATGACACATGATAATGGTATGATCTACTGTGAACCATCATCAGGTTTCAATAGAAACTCAGCATGACTTACTGTAATATAATCACGTTGGCCGGGCGTTATTATATCATACTAACTCATGCTTCAATTCCCAACACTTCTCTACAATTCATTCATAATTCATTCTTAGATTTTGCAAAAGTTTCCAATATAATGAAATACAGAAAACACGAAGAGATAGATAATTTCGGACAAGAATATTTATAAAAATATCCTCAGAGATATCGAAGATATTTATGATGATATTTTGGAATTTCTAAGTTCGAAAGTTGATAAGGAAATTTTTTTTTTCCGCAAGGTTTTAACATGACTTCGGAGCAAGGTATTCTCTAAAGATTTCGGCGGATCCAGAATTACCTGGATTCTTTAAATATAGGGTTTGGTCCTTGTCTTTGTCCTTGGTCTCCTTCATGGTTAACTCAATCTGTTTTTCAGTACCAAATTTTCTATCGAGCGTTCCCAACACTCCATTCTCTATCATTAAACTTTTGGCCATTTAGACCATCTATAATTTTACTGTTTCATCTGCATTTAATGCAGCCATATCTGAATCGTTGGTTATCAATCCGAGGTGTTCTCAGGAGAAGTGTGTTTTTAGATGATTAAACGCTGATGGTAGTATGGTGAAATATAAAAGGTTCTCTGGTAATAATAAATGAGCACGCGTATATATCAAGATTATAATAAGGTTGTTTTGAACAAAAATTCGAAGTTGACTTATTGGAGCTGTGACAAAACTGTCTAATTGGAGAAGGAATTTCAATGTTATTTTCAGTAATAATAATAATGCCAAAAGAGCTAGCACAGATATGTGTGAGACGTTTAGTCAGGTTTCGAGTGTTTTCAGATGCATAACTATACGCATCAATCTTTTCTTTAGTAGATGATGTGCGGTTGGTTCATCCCCTTGATTGAGGTGTTTTCAAGAATTATGAAAAGATTTGAACGCGGATGGTAACTGTCGAGGTACAAATGAGGTTTAAGATGTAATCAAGTGGCAAACTTGAAGAATTGTTTAGTTTCATATGTTATAATCAATATTTTAATTCATTTTAATTATCCAAAGTTAGCAGTCCAATTGTCCAATGGTCTAATATATTCATATATAGCTTAATATATAATATTCGAATAAATTAAAACGTATCGTGACCCGTGTACATGTCTCAGACTCGATCACAACTCAAAGTATATATATTATTTGAGAATTAACCTCAACCCTGTATAGAGAACTCAATCATTACTGCATATAGAGTGTCTATGGCGATTCCAAATAATATATATAGATGCGTCGATATGATATGTCAAAACCTTGTATACGTGTCCCGATATTTAAAGTGCGTAAAATAAATAACAAAAATTAAATGACGATAATTAAAATTGCGAGAATATAAATTGCGATAAATAAAATGTAATCAGTTAGCTAGGAACAGTTAGCTAGGAACAGTTAGCGTGGATTCTTAACAAAATTCTTCTCATAGTTAAATTGTTTATTTCTAACAAATTTTATTTTGTCCAATGTTTTCTTCATTATGCCACTTGTTGGATTCTGATAGGTCAAAATCCAAATACGAAATTGAAAAAAAATGGTTATTCTGCGGTGAACGAATATGTATAGCTGTGGATATAAGTAGGGTAGTAACTGACTGTTGAATCAGATTCGAAGAATGTACAGTGTAACTTACTAATGTGAAAACTAAATATTCCTCGGGTATTACCTACCCGTTAAAATATTTTCACCATTAACAGTTTGTACAAAAGAATTTTTAATTACAATCGTTATGAAAATATATATACATATATATTTTCTTCAGATGTAATCATGGGTTTAATGAGTTAATATGATATTAATCTCAATTGATTTATCGTTAGATCTAAAATATATAATCTCTAAAATATTAGAGATTACATAATCGCCATGAAGAACGAAGATAAGTGAGGTAGAACGATACGTAGAACGATAATTATACTCGAGGTACAAAATGAGATGTTGAGGCATGTGGTGTTGAAACTTAGTTTGTTGGTGGTACTGGTGTTGTTACTGATGGTACTGTTGGTGCCGGTGATGTTGCTGAAGCTGGTAGGTTTTGCACCATATTCTCCAAATTGATTACTCGAGCGCGAAGTTCGTTGGCTTCTTCTATTATTCCGGGATGGTTGTCGGTCGGAACGAGCGGATGAATATGGTTTAGAATTTTAGATAGAATATAATCGTGGCGAGATATTCGGAAAATGAGGGTGAAAATGGTGTTTCAGATTGGTTTGCCGATAAGTACTTCAGATTCTTCGCCGAGGGTGCAAGTTGGTGGGTGGAAAGGATCGCCTTCTTCTTGTCTCCATTGGTTAAGTCGACTACGAACCCATCAAATGAATTGGGGATGGCTGATTGGTTGATTCATTCCGGTAACATTGCTTTCGAAGCCTAGGTGAAATTCCATATCGGAATCCGAGGGACTTGAACTAGTGGTGAGTTCCATTGCGTACAAGTGAATAAAGGATTTTTCGATATGAGATGATTTTCGGATATCGGATGATATTCTAATTACATAGAATATCTATGTATAGTACAGAAGATCTCGTAGATTACGGAGATATTTAAGGAAACGTGTCAGATAAAGTCTACAGTAACAGATACGCTAAGATATGAATTAGCAGATGCGCTACGATATGAATTTATCTGTACACTATCTATCAAATAAGTGCAGGAAGTCGTGTCTAGACTTAGGAATGATAAGCAGGTAATTTTCCACTAGGAATGATAAACAATACGTATAATATGCAGCTAAGGTCGAAGTCCAGACTCGCTAATGCATCCTAACAACTATCAGTTAGACACACTAATGCAAGACCTGGTTCACTAGGACCAACGCTCTGATACCACCTGTAAAGACCCGTCCTTATCCACCTGGACGAAATCATCAACATTTGGTCCCATTGCGAGGTACTGATCTAAATATACCATGAATGACTCCAAGTAATATCTTTAAAATGAGCAAATGCACAGCGGAAGACTTAATTCATATCTGAGAATAAACATGCTTTAAAGTGTCAACCAAAAGGTTGGTGAGTTCATAGGTTTATTATAATAATCATTTCAATATATTAATAGACCACAAGATTTCATAATTATAAACATAATACACTCGCAAGTGTATGTAAAGCATTCTAAGTGGTTGAGCACTTGGTAACCATACTTAACTATTAATCAATGTCGCATATTCCCTTTATTATGAAATCTCACTACACTGTACCAAGTGTAGTCACCGAAACGAAGTACTGTGCAACCGTTGAATACTGGTCGTCCAGTCCGGTTGGGGTTGTCAGGCCCGATAGATCTATCAACAGGATTCGCGTTTACAATACCCATGTAAATAGTAGTTACCAAGCTACAGGGAAATATGCCAGTGGTACAACTCAACGTAGAATATATTTTTTTAAGTACTTGTATCTATTTTGTAAACATTTATAAAAGCAGCGCATGTATTCTCAGCCCAAAAATATATATTGCAAAAGCAATTAAAAAGGGAGCAAATGAAACTCATCATACTGTATTTTGTAGTAAAAATACATAGAACGACATTGAACAAATATAGAGTTGGCCTCGGATTCACGAACCTATATCATTTATATATTTATTAACACATATAATTGTAATCAAATAAATTCATATATTATATCTTAAATTATATATCTTATATATTTATTTTGTATATATTTAAAATAGTTAATATTTATATAGTTTAATATTATATTTAAAATCAATAATTTGTTATATGTAAATATTTATATAAATAATCTTAATATATTTAATTATATGTAATATTATGGTAATTATAATATATATACTCTTATATAGAAAATATTTATTTGTTATAATAATATTATTAATATAAAAGTAGTAATCATAATAATAATAATAATGATAATGATAATAATACTACTAATAATACTAACTTTAAAATAATGTTTTTACTAATAATGCTAACATTTATTTTAATAACTATCATGATAATATTGATAAGAATGATAATAATAATAAGTGAATAAATTAAATATCTACCTCGAAGATGATGTCCTAAAAAAATGGCAAGTCCGAGTTTGAACCCGCGACGTCCCGCTAACCCAATAATCATCATCTATCATTTTAACCTAATTATTATCATCTCATTACCTCATCATCATTTTCATTTATCCTATATTAACCTTATCTATCCTGTCCCGTCATCAAGATCATGACATCCTCGCCATCATCATACGGTTATCATCATTATCATTCGTTTGTCATCACACATAAAATCATGAATCACTCATCATCTAAACTAATCGCCATTGTCTTTTCTCCAATATATAATCATAATTTTTATAACTTAATGATATTTATGTGTTATTGTTGGCATCGGTTAAGAAGCAGAAAGGAAAAAAAACGATGGGCTGTAAATAGCGGCCCAAATCTCTAGTTATCCCAACAATAAATGGCCCAACATCCCCTTCATCTTAAGCCCAATTTACTAGTTCAGCCCGCATCCATTTATATTAGATACTGCAATAATTCGTAAGTGTTTATATTAAGGAATCCAGCAGCAACCCTACCAAAATATTAAGTGGTTATAATTGTTTAAAGTTTGTCGGCCATAAGGGTAAAAGGAAAAAAGAAAAGAAACGCTTTATAGTAGTCCAAACCATCATCTTTAATATTCATCAGTTGGGTTTCGGTTTATTAAAATAAATAAACAGGAGATGCAGGTTTGCAAGTGGTTTATTTCTCGGATATGAAATATATAGGTTGAACAGCAACAACGATAGTCAATGATGGTTGTGGTGTTTTTAGGTGGTTGTTTGCAACGACTTGTAAACGTGAAATAAAAGTAACAAGCGTAGCAGCTAGCAAGTAGGTGGTTTGGGTTGAACAAAACCGCAGTAAAGAAAGAGAACTATTAGCAGTTCTCGATCGGTTCTAATGGTGTCATAAAGGCATTATTTGTGGTTAGGGTTCTTGTGATGAATCGAGAAAAAAAATAGAAATAGATAAACTGAGGGTTTCGAGTAACATGGGTGGTCATCTTCGGTTTAAAACAGAAACATGGCAGCAATGGTGATCAAAGATGGTTCGATGGTGGGTTTTGGGTGATGGCCTTCGATCAACAGGAGAAAAGATCAAGGAACCGGTGTGGTTAAGTTAATGATGGAACACGATGGTGAGGGTGGTGGTGGTTTTCATGGTGATTCAAACGGTTGTGAGCAAGGGTAGAGACGATCGAGTAATCAATAACAACCCTTTGGTTTGGCTGTTGTTTCGTCAAACCGTTGCAGCAACACAAGGATGGTGTTCAAGAGTGATGGTAATGGTTTAATGGAGGTGAAGTGGTGGTTCGATGGGATGATAGACGGAGATGGTTGCGGTTGTAGGGTGGTCGAATTGTGGTGGCCAAAAGTTGTCGTAAGAAGAAGAAGAACACAAACATTTTGATGGGTGTTATGATCATGTAGCTGCATCCATATATCTATATTTATATACCTATATTTATATATTTTATAATATAGTAAATAAGAAGTGGAAATTAGCTGTGAATAATAAGTCATCGTAGAAATTTGGAATTTTCTTTGTTAACACCCATTTCACTGTGACAAATTTTGTAATTGATAGAAAAGTTAGGATATTAATTATTTTATAAAAAAAAACGTGCCATAAAATATACATATATGTATATATAGAATCATATTTACATAATATTTAATATAATAACAATTAATTAATAATTTTAAACATGTGCATGAAACCAAAGCAGCCTTAGATATTTAAGTTATCTGCCGACACTTTTCTCCCGAATTGCTATATCGTGTTCATTGCTAAACAATTAACGTGTAAAAGTGCTCCTAAAAATCCCAAATTTTTAGTTTAAATATATTTAATTATTTCACTCATTATCTGTTTGAAACCTGATCAAAATGGTTCGATAATTATTTATTTTATGTTCCAATTTATATGTACGGAGTACTAATATTTAAACTTTAAAAGGTAAAAATATTTTTAACAAATCTAAAATCCTCGTAATCGATTTACAGTTCAACTTTTATTTCAATCCTTCATGAACACGTACAATATCTATATTAAAACTAACAAAACATCAACCGAGTGTTACTGATGTTTGCCAATTAAGCTCGAAATCATTCATTTTCCATTTACTCTCTCTCTTATATATAATCAGTTTTAAATAATAATTTTTATCACATAAATATATATTATATATTTTTAAACAAATAGATTTAATATTATTTTATATATTTTCAAGTAGTATTTATATACACACACATATATATGTATCTATTTACAAATAGTTGTTCGTGAATCGTCGAGAACAGTCGAAGGTCAATTGAATATGTGAAACAATTCAAACTTTGAGACTCAATATTACAGACTTTGCTTATCGTGTTGAAACCATATAAAGATTTAAGTTTAAATTTAGTCGAAAATTTCCGGGTCGTCACAAAAGTTTTCACCTCTATTACCCAATTGGGTGAAATTCAAGGTGTCAATATCTATTGCAGCTTGTAGTTCATCTTTGGTAGATGACTCGTCTATTGAGAATATTGGGTTGGAAGGTTGTGGAATGGTGAATTTCGGGATTGAAGCAAATTCTTCTTCATTAATGGTACTTATCGGTACCACCATTTTGGTCTCGGGGGTAAAATTTTCAACGTTATCGTTTTCCCAAGAGTACCAATTTGTCACCCTTACTTCTTCTTCTTCATCCATTGATGGATCGTTGATTTCGTCGGTAGAGGCTAATGTGTCGATATGTTGTGAAATTGGTAAAGCTGAATAAAAAGTATCATCGGGATAATTGGTGATTTCGGAGCTCTCGAATTCATCAAAATTCGATGATATGAGATTTTCTTGCACAATACTCCTCAGATCAACAGGTGTGTAATCTGATAGAGTTTCAGCTTGTCAATTTACAAACTCTCTCATTTGTTCATTTTGAGCATCGAGTTCTTCGAGTTTGATTTTCATATTGTCTAAAAGATTTTCAGACACATAATGTTCCTCGTCTTCTGGTTGTTGAGTTTGGATATATTCTTGGGAATAATCCCAATTTGAATTGTATTCTTCATAATCATTCCATTCAGGTTCTATGGGTGCATAATTTTTCATAGGAACGTAATAATAACATTCCCATGTTGAGTGATAATCTCCACAGATTTCACAACCAGTTATTGTTTCGTCATTCGTGATCCAAGATTGACCGAACGAATTGTCATCAACACCCGTTTGAGAGTATTGATTAAATTGATTTCGAATGTCATAAAGAGTTCCCAAGATATATTCGAGGTTTTCCATAATACACTTATTACCAAATTTTAGCTACAATGTGGTGCATTTATTAATTATCCTATTAGTTATAAAATAAAAAAAAATTTATATAAGTTATTAAATTAATAGACTTTTTTGCTTTTGCCCACGTTTTGAATAGCCAATAGATGCAGCAGGTAGCCAGGACCCTTTAAATCGGAAGCCCACAACTCGCCACTAACAAATCCAACTATTACTACGAACCAGAAAATTTGGATGTCTATCAATTTAACTGCTTAAAATAATTTTTCTTTTTGAAATTTTAGAGAAAAAATAGAAAAAAAATATAAGTCCTAAAAACTAGAGCGTCGAGAAATAAGAAAGAAAAAGAGCGCGTCGAAAAAACGTCGAAAAATAAAAGGTCGAAAAATAAATGTCGAAAAATAAATAGTCGAAAAATAAAAATAAGAAAATAAAGCGTCGAAACTTAGTATTCTAAAAACTAAATATTAAAAGTTATGTCTAAAGGTATTAAAGCTTAAAAGGAATTCTATATCCAAAACTGCAATAACTTAAAAAGTACTAAATTTTAAAATGGCGTCGCAAAATTCTAAAGCACCTAAATCTTAGTCTAAAGAAAAGGCACTTAAGGGATTTTACGGAAAAGTCTTAAAAGCTAAAAATAAAGTAACTACGGCAAAATACTAGTCTTAAAACTAATTACGAACGATAAATATAAAAATTACGAATTAAGCGATATAAATATACAATTTATAAAAAGAAACTAAAAATGATAAAATTACAATTTTTATAAAAATATTATTTTTATATTATTATTGTATAAAAATATTAATCTATATATTTAATAATAATAAATAACTTAAAATTACAAATTATAAATTAAAACTAAAATTATAAACTAATTAAAACCCTAATTAATAATAATTATAAATTAAAAACCCTAACTGCATTTATGGCGTACCAGGTCAGACGTGTCAGACCACCCCATGCGATCGCATGGGGTTTAGGCTGATGGGTCATGGGACCGCATGGCCTGTCAGTCCAGGTTTTTTTTTCTTTTTTTTATATTTTTTTTCTAAAAATTATAAATAAATATATTTATACAAATATATATTAAAAATATAGCGTTTCGCTGCTTCCCCGGCAGCGGCGCCAAAAACTTGATGTGCGAGCGGAGGGGTACGAAATACTATTATTTTTATTACAAAATACAACGAAATATGATACAAGTTTTAATTTTTTTATTTACAAATGGGATATACCTAAACTCTGCTACAACACTATAGGCAGTGTACCTAATCGTAGAGTAGTATAGTTTTTAGTAAGTCCGATTCGTTCCACAGGAAGACGGCTTATTTTACACTATATTTTAAACAACTATATTTGTACAAAATATAAATATATATATATTACAATTATTATTATTATAAAAGGGGGTTTTACCGTTTAATGACCGGTTTGTCGATTTTATATTTTAAGTCACAATTAAAACCTAATGAAAAATATAAATGACGATAATTTAAGTGCGTAAAATAAAATGCGATAAGAAATAAAATTATTATACTTATTTAAACTTCCGTAATCATGATGTTTGACTTTTTGATTTTAATTAATTATCCTGGGTTAATTGTCTTTTGTCCTGGATTATTTAATATGTCCATCTGGTTTTTGTCCATAACAGTCCATCAGTCATAAATATAAAGTGCGAGTGTCCTCGTCAAATTATCCTTATATCTGAAGTCAAATATTCCAACTAATTGGGGACTTAAACTATAATTACACCAATTTTCCTTGTATATAATTCACCCCTGTTTTAATAAGTCCATTGACTATTAATCCATTCCCGTGTCCAGTTAAATGAACGATTATTAGTACTTATAAATATCCCGCCCATCGTGTCCGATCGAGTGTATATGGTTATTTATAGGTACGTCCAATTGTAAATCTTTATATTAAATTAACGAACTATCATTCAATTAAATAAATATAAAGTCCATTAATAGCCCATAGTCTAATTTCCACAAGTGTCGTTCTTTTGTCCAAACCCCAATTATGGTACAAAGCTCAATTACCCCGTCTTTAATATTTTAGCCCAACATCACGATTACTTCGGCTTAAATAAGCATAATAATAACTTTGCTACGAGACATTAATTTAAAAAGGAGAACATAACTTACATTGAGTATTTATCGCGTAGCTTTACACAGACAGAGCTTCGACTTTAAAACCCGTAAAATAACCTTTTACATTACTCAAACTAATCTAATATAAAACTAAACTAATATATTATATATAATATATATATATATATATATATATATATATATATATATATATATATATATATATATATATATATATATTACAGAGGGAGTATTATTATTATTGTGTAAAGAACTCGGCCAGAATTCGTTGAATTTATAGATGTGGCCAGAATTTTCAGCCCATGCGATCGCATGGAAAAATGGCTTCCAGGCCATGCGATCGCATGGCCACCTGGATCCAGCCCACATGCCTTGTTTTCTAGCTTGTCGATGTTATTTAATATAATTTATATAATATATAAATAATTTATATAATTATTTAAATATTATATTATATTCTTGTGCATAGTTGACTTGTAATTTTTGGTCCGTTGAGTCGGGCGTTGATAGTTGGCTCAGGTCCCGGTTTCGGATTTTCGAACGTCCTTTCGTACTATTTAATATCTTGTACTTTGCATTTTGCAATTTGTAATTTGCACAAAAAATTATTTTCCTTAACTCCCAAAATCCGCGCAAGTCTTTAACTCACTTTTAGTGGCACTTTTTAGTGCACTATGGCTTTAGTGGCACTTTTCAGGCTTTAGTGGCACTTTTTCTTCAATTCTTTAATCTTCGTGCTTTGTCTTCACATTTATTTATTTAAACGATTACAACTTAAAAATAGAATAATTACAACTAAAAACTTTACATATTGGGATGATATTGCGACTAAATATATGTTCATTTGGAGCACTATCAGTAGGGCTTTTGTAGTAGATTTCATTATGTAATCTAGTTGTAGTTTTATGTATTACTTATGTATTGTACGAACCTATGCTGATGTATGCAACTTATTATTAATGAATGGAACTTTGCGTTATTTAATTCTTGCACGGTGTCCTATTTACGTTACTGTATGATTCTGTGGTATTTGTACCTGGATTGCATTACTTAATAAACATGTGATGTGTTGATTCCATGTTGGTTACCATATACTGTATTATTACTATTTGAATACTGGATTTTGACTTGAGTCAAAATTTTTGTTTAGAACACCATGGCCAACGGACGATCAACACCTACCGCAGCCCAAATCGAGGAGATGATCAATGAGCGAGTCACCGCAGCTTTAGCAGAGAGGAACCTCCAAGCTCCACCGCCACCGCCACCGGTTATTCAACCCATTCGTAATGGGTGCACGTACAAAGAGTTCCAAAGCTCTGCAAACCCCACAACTTTAGTGGAACGGAGGGGCCGATTGGTCTCACTAGATGGTTCGAGAAATTAGAATCTGTGTTTCGAGTTAGTAACTGCTCGGAGGCGAATAAAACCAAGTTTACTTCATGCACTCTGTCTGACGGCGCAATAACGTGGTAGGACACGTTGGCTCAAGCAAAAGGTATTGATGAGGCGTTTGCTATCCATGGGAGGAGTTCAAAGGGGCCCTGATTAAGGAATACTGCCCTAGGACCGAGATCCATAAGATGGAAATTGAGTTTATGCAGGTGAAGGTCGTGGGAAACGATCTTAATGGGTACAATCGTAGATATTTGGAACTAGCCCTGATGTGTCCTACCATGGTCACCCCAGAATTCAAGCGTATGGAGAGATACTTGTGGGGACTTCCTAAGTCCATTAAGGGAAACGTCACCTCGTCCAAACCACCCAATGTCCCGGAAGCGATGCGCATGGTGCATACTTTAATGAACCAAATTATCATCGATGAACCGGAGAAGGCTAAGTCTGAAGCGGGTAGTAGTAAGAAGCGCAAGTGGGATAACAACAGGGGAAGGATCTATGATCAAAACCCGGCGAAATGACATGAGGGTTTCAAAGGAAACAACAACGGTGGAAACCCTAATCCGAACACAAGCTCAAACTCGAACTACAAGGGAACCTTACCACAATGCAAGCGGTGCTACAAGCACCATACTGGGTATTGTAACATTGTTTGTGAAAAGTGCCAACGGACTGGACATATAGGTAAGGACTGCAAGGTCACCACCCTGAATGTGAAGGCGAACCCCAATAGACCGAAAAAGTGCTACGAATGCGGACAGACGGGCCACTTCAGAAATGCGTGCCCCAACAAAAGAAAAGATGACGGACCACCGCGTGGTAGAGCTTTTAACGTTAATGCAAGGGATGCACGCGAGAATCCCGACTTGGTGACAGGTATATTCGCTATCAATAATCTTTTAGCTTCTGTCCTATTTGATACTAGTGCCGATAGAAGTTATGTATGTAGACACTTTTGTGATAAGATTAATTGGTCATTAGTCCCTTTAAAAGAAAGTACACTTGGCGAGTGCGTATGTTTTTCGAGATTGACTTGATGCCCATTAAGTCGAGGAGCTACTCTATATGGAACTAAGAGTACTATCTTCACCGATCACAAGAGCCTCCAACACATCTTTGATCAGAAGCAACTAAATATGAGACAGCGTCGATGGATCGAGACATTGAATGACTATGATTGTGAACTTCGTTATCATCCTGGTAAGGCCAATGTTGTAGCCGACGCTTTGAGACGAAAGGAGAGGACGGCACCTTTTCGTGTCCGAGCCCTGAACATCACCATTCACTCGAACCTCAACAGCCAGATCCGAGGAGCCCAAGACGAGGCTCTCAAAGAGGAGAATATATCTCATGAACATTTGAACATTCTTGTTTCTCGATTCGAGGTTAGGGATACTGGACTCCGATATTATGCCAGAAGAATTTGGGTACCTCGTTATGGAGATCTACGGAACCTTATACTTGATGAAGCCCACAAGTCAAGATATTCGATTCATCCCGGAGCGGGCAAAATGTACCACGATCTTAAAGAACAGTATTGGTGGCCGAATCTTAAGAAGGACATTGCAACCTATGTTGGTAAGTGTTTAACTTGCTCGAAAGTTAAAGCTGAGCATCAGAGGCCCTCTGGATTACTTCAACAACCGTAAATCCCACAATGGAAGTGGGAAAGAATAAAAATGGATTTCATTACTAAGCTACCAAAGACGGTGGGCGGACACGATACCATCTGGGTTATTGTTGACCGTCTTACCAAATCTGCACACTTCTTAGCGATGAAAGAAACGGATACGATGGAGAGACTCGCTCAACTATACATCAAAGAGGTTGTATCTCGTCATGGTGTACCTTTATCGATCATCTCAGATCGCGATCCTCGTTTTGCTTCTAGATTTTGGCGTTCTTTGCAAGAAGCCATGGGAACCCGTCTCGACATGAGCACTGCCTATCACTCGCAGATCGATGAACAGAGCGAACGAACTATTCAGACTTTGGAGGACATGTTGCGTGCATGTGTCATTGATTTCGAAAAGGCTTGGGAAAGGCATTTGCCGCTAGCCGAATTCTCTTACAACAACAGTTATCACTCGAGTATTAATGCCGCACCGTTTGAAGCGTTGTATGGCCGCAAGTGCCGATCTCCTACTTGTTGGGCCGAAGTAGGCGAAAAGCAAATCACCGGACCCGAGGTAGTCCATGAAACAACGGAGAAGATTGCTCAGATTCAAGCGAGACTTAAGACTGCCCGCGATCATCAAAAGAGTTATGCAAACCTCAAACGTAAAGATTTTGAATTCAACGTGGGTGACCGTGTAATGTTGAAGGTTGCACCTTGGAAAGGTGTGATTCGTTTTGGAAAGCACGGAAAGTTAAACCCGCGATACATTGGTCCTTTTGAAATCTTGGAGCGTGTTGGACCCGTCGCTTAACGTTTGGATCTAACAGCACAATTGAGCTCAGTTCATCCTACCTTCCACGTGTCAAACTTGAAGAAGTGTCTTGCTGCACCCGAACTCATCATACCACTGGAAGAACTTACTATTGACGACAAACTCCACTTCGTAGAAGAGCCTGTTGAAATTATGGACCGTGAGGTCAAAACCTTGAAACGCAACAAGATTCCGATCGTCCGGGTATGATGGAACGCCAAATGAGGACCTGATTTTACCTGGGAGCGGGAGGATCAAATGATGCAGAAGTATCCTCACCTTTTCCCAACTCCTCCATCTACCTCAGCTTAAAATTTCGGGACGAAATTTTCATTAACAGGTGGGTAATGTAATGACCCGGAATTTTCCAACGTATATTTATTAACATTTATTATTAATGCTTGCGTTTTATTAAATGTATTTATGTACATTTACTTGTTACCGTACTTGACTCGTCTTTGCGACACACGTACTTTTCATGAATAATATTTTAAATATTATTTACATTCATGATTAATTATTATTAATCATTTTAATTAACCAAGGTTAGTAGTTAATTACTTGGGCTTTATTTGGTTAATTGTTGCTTACTTGCTTAAGACTTGGGCTTTTATTAATGGATACATGTTAATGGACTTGGAAGCACACCCTACTTCTCTTGATGGACTACTAGGAGCCCATATTATGCTAATTACTAGTTAATAATAAACTTGGAATAATTAACTTAGGTGGAAGACAATTACTTACAAGCATGCTAGTAACCTTTCCCCCATGTATTTAACTTTTTCCATTCCACACTAACACCACACCCCAATACAAGAATATTGCATGTTGACCACCCCTATTGGGTGGCCAAAACCGTCGGCCAAAGGGGGTATTGGGAGGGGATTTTGTTTTAAATTTTGACTACATATTCTCTTGTATCATCACACTTTTACTTACACATACTTGCACTCTTTCATTTGCTCTCATTTCTCTCTCAATATTGTAAGTATCATGAACTACTTTCTCTTCTTTTTCTCTCTTAAAAACCGCCACCATCATCATTCTTTCACTTGTTTGTGTTGTTGTTTAATTACTTGTTCTTGTTGTTGATTACTTTCTTGAAGTTGTTTGTTGTTTTAAAGAATCAAACTTCCTAGTTTGTTCTTCATATTATCTTGATATTCAAGAACAAGCAAGAATCTAAACTCTCTAGTTTATGGTTCTACAATTAATGTTTTAAAGATTTAAAGTTCATAAGTTCCAAAAATCATACATGCATTCATGTTTGTAAACTTAAAAGTTTACTTCCTTAAAGATCAAGACTTTGGCTTGAATCTTTAAAGTATGAACAACAATGAACTAGTTACTTGTTTATTTAGATTATTTCTTCATTTCCTAACATTTTATTTTCGTGATTCTTGTTATAATGGTCAAAGTGTTACTAGTTAACCTTGATCTCATTTATCTTGAACTATAGCTAACTCTACAAGTTTAAGAACATGCAAATGAAACTTTTAATTATAACTTTGTACACTTATGTTTGATCTAGACTTTTGGGTCTAGGATCTTCAAGGTCTAACTAAGAACTATGTTCTACAACTTAAGATCTTGATTTTATAAGTTTACTCTCAAGTTTGTAGCCTAATATTACTTTTATAATTCATGCATGTGTTGAATCTATGATCTTGATGCAACTTTGGTTCATCAAACTTCATACAACTCTTGAGTGAGTTATGCTTCATATCATAGACTTACACTAGTTTTATGATGGTCAAAACTTGGTTAAGATGATGCAAACACATCAACTAGTTGTACACTTGAAGCTATATGCATCAAGGATGAGAACCATGATAAGCATCGAGCACCAAGAACCCACTGGAACCTACTGTTTACTGTTTCTGGGTCTGATAAGTATGACCTGGGCTACTTTAAAGATGATTTTTAGTTAGCTCTGTTCGAGTAGATAACTTTTCATTTAGGACTCGTCTTAATCCGAGTTACGGTTTAGGATTTATGGCCCTCCGATCGTCACTATGTCCTTTTAACGTTGTGCTGAAAATTCTGACCTACTCGCACTTAGACCGTCGCCACGGTCAAACGAAGATGAGTTTGCTTCTGGAATTTTTATCACAAATAAAGGACTCATATATGGAGCCATGGTCACTGGTCTCACCTTATTTCAGTAGGTATAGAGGCCGTGGTGACTGATCCAAGTCAGCCTTTGTTTTAAACTCTTCTCTCGAACGAAATTTACTTTACACCTTTTGTTTGATGATGAATGATGATGACCCTTAAGACCTAAATTTCATACATTTAAATCTATTGGGACGATTTACTGACTTAGTACTATTTGACTTAGGTTGAGGACTTTTCGGACCTACGTACTTGCTTATTTCCCGACTCGACTTTACCACTACTTTACCACTGTGAGTTATAGCATCCCTTTTTACTTTAACTAATTTGGGACTGAGAATACATATGTTTTTTTTTTACGATTTACATACTAGGCACGAGTACTTAAACTTTATATATGTGTGGGTTATACAACGGCATAAACATTCCCTTTAGCTCGGTAACGTTTAGTCATTGGTTTTTGAACCGGTGAACGCGAATCTTAGATATGGATCCATAGGGTTTGACATCCCCACTCGGGCTAGTCGCGCTAGCATTTTAACGGGTGATTAATACTTCGTAAAACATACGCACTCGCCAAGTGTACTTTCAGGGGGTTATAAACGTTAAGTTAGTTACCAAGTGCCCACGGTTAAACATATACTTTATCATACTGTTTTGGAACGCTCTTTGTAGCACTGAAATCTCGTGGCCTACCTTACATACTGTTATACTTAAACTATAGCTCACCAACCTTTGTGTTGACGTTTTTAAGCATGTTTTTCTCAGGTGCTTAAGGTTGCTCGCTTCCGCTGTTATACTAGTCTTGCTGTAAACACCCACTGCTTTAAAGCTGTCACAGCATGAACGTTTATCTTGCATTCATAAACTTTATTACTTTTGAAACTATGATTTGTAACGACCTATGGGTCACATACTATTATCCTTGCTTCTATTCATTGAAGCATACTTTTGATGTAAAACATTCGACGTAGTTATGACGTCACCTTTTATCATTAATGCAAACTTGTTTTGAAAACGCATTTAGTGTTTGACCTCGTAATGATCCTGTTGTTGATGATTCGTACACGATGGTTTTGTACGGGGCATCACATATATGATTAACTTAATTCTTTTGGGCTATTTTTGAAGGAAATGGCACCGGCGACTCGTCAGAATTTGAACATGAGCGAGGAAGACTTCCGTGTTTTCCTTGCAGCAAACATAGCCGCAGTACAGGCTGCGATGCAAAATAACAATAACTCTGGATCTAGCAGTGGAACTAATTTCACAAGAAATCGTGTAGGATGCTCCTACAAAGAATTCACTGCCTGCAAACCTTTGGAATTTGATGGAACCGAGCGTCCAATTGGATTAAAACGGTGGACCGAGAAGGTTGAATTGGTGTTTGCCATAAGTAAATGTACTGAAGAAGACAAAGTAAAGTACACTACGCATACCTTCACAGGTATGGCGCTAACATGGTAGAATACCTATCTCGAGCAGGTAGGACAAGATGCTGCTTACGCACTACCGTGGTCAGCATTCAAGCAATTGATGAACGAGCAGTATCGTCCCAGAAACGAGGTCAACAAGCTCAAGGTAGAGCTTAGAGGATTACGAACGCAAGGTTTCGATATCACCACGTACGAATGACGATTCACCGAATTGTGCCTATTTTGTCCCAGAACGTTCGAAGACGAAGAAGAGAAGATCGACGCATTTGTAAAAGGGTTACCGGAAAGGATTCAAGAAGATGTGAGTTCACACGAGCCCACCTCCATACAAAAGGCAAGTCGAATGGCTCACAAATTAGTGAACCAGATCGAAGGAAGGATTAAAGAGCAGACGACTGAAGAGGCTAACATGAAACAAGTCAAGAGAAAGTGGGAAGAAACCAATGACAAGAGTCACCAATACAACAACAACAATCACAACCACAATCGCAATAACTATCCCAACAACCGCAACATCAATTGCAACAACTACTTCAACAAACGTTCTAACAATAACTACAATAACCGTCCCAACAACAATAACAACAACAATAGCAACAATAACAATCCCAACAACAATCTCAAAAATAACAATGGCAACAAAAACCAAAAACAGTCATGCCAAAGGTGTGAAGAGAATCACCAGGGGTTCTGCACGACATTTTGCACTAGGTGTAGAAGAAATGGTCATAGTGCGGTAAATTGTGAGGTCTACGGACCAAAGTTTAACAGAATTAAAAGAACAAATAATGTCGGAACAGATAATGCCGCCATAGTTTGCTTTGCATGTGGAAAACCGGGCCACATTAGTAGAAATTACCCGAATCAGGGGAATACTAGTGGGCAGGACCGCGGAAGAGTTTTCAATATTAATACGGCAGAAGCGCAGGAAGACCCGGAGCTTATTACGGGTACGTTTCTTATTGACAATAAATCTGCTTATGTTTTATTTGATTCGGGTGCGGATAGAAGCTATATGAGTAGAGATTTTTGTGCTAAACTAAGTTGTCCACTGACGCCTTTGGATAATAAATTTTTACTCGAATTAGCAAACGGTAAATTAATTACAGCAGATAATATATGTCGGAATCGAGAAATTAATTTGGTTAGCGAAACATTTAAGATTGATTTGATACCAGTAGAGTTAGGGAGTTTTGATGTGATAATCGGTATGGATTGGTTGAAAAAGGAGAGAGCAGAAATCGTATGTTACAAAAATGCAATTCGCATTGTACGAGAAAAAGGAAATCCCTTAATGGTGTACGGAGAAAAGAGCAATGCGAAGCTAAATCTTATTAGTAATTTAAAGGCGCAAAAACTAATAAGAAAAGGTTGCTATGCTGTTCTAGCACATGTCGAGAAAGTACAAACCGAAGAAAAGAACATCAATGATGTTCCCGTCACAAAAGAATTTCCCGATGTATTTCCGAAAGAATTACCGAGACTGCCTCCACACCGATCTGTTGAATTTCAAATAGTTCTCGTACCAGGAGCTGCACCAATAGCTCGTGCTCCATACAGACTTGCACCCAACGAAATGAAGGAACTCCAAAGCCAATTACAAGAACTTTTAGAGCGTGGCTTTATACGACCAAGTACATCACCATGGGGAGCTCCTGTTTTATTTGTCAAAAAGAAGGATGGTACATTCAGGTTGTGTATCGACTACCGAGAGTTGAACAAACTTACCATCAGGAATCATTACCCACTACCGAGAATCGACGACTTATTTGATCAACTACAAGGCTCGTCGGTTTATTCGAAGATCGATTTACGTACCGGGTATCATCAAATGCGGGTGAAGGAGGATGATATTCCGAAGACTGCTTTCAGGACGCGTTACGGTCATTACGAGTTTATGGTTATGCCATTTAGGTTGACTAACGCACCATGAACCGAGTGTGTGGACCATACCTTCACAAGTTTGTCATTGTTTTCATCGATGACATACTTATTTACTCAAAGAATGATCAAGAGCACGAAGAACAATTGAGAAAAGTGCTAGAGTTGTTGAGGAAAGAAAAACTGTACGCTAAGTTTTCAAAGTGTGCATTTTAGTTTAAAGAAGTTCAATTCCTCGGTCACATAGTGAACAAAGAAGGTATTCAAGTGGATCCGGCAAAGATTGAAACCGTTGAAAAGTGGGAAATCCCGAAAACTCCGAAGCATATACGCCAATTTTTAGGACTGGCTGGTTATTACAGGAGATTCATTCAAGATTTTTCCAAAATAGCAAAACCCTTGACTGCATTAACGCATAAAGGGAAGAAATTTGAATGGAAGGATGAACAAGAGAAAGCATTTTAATTATTGAAGAAAAAGTTAACTACGGCACCTATAATGTCATTACCTGAAGGGAGTGATGATTTTGTGATATATTGTGACGCCTCAAAGCAAGTTCTCGGTTGTGTATTAATGCAATGAACGAAGGTAATTGCTTATGCGTCTAGACAATTGAAGATTCACGAGCAGAATTATACGACGCATGATTTGGAATTAGGCGAAGTTGTTTTTGCATTAAAGACTTGGAGGCACTACTTATATGGGGTCAAAAGTATTATATATACCGACCACAAAAGTCTTCAACACATATTTAATCAGAAACAACTGAATATGAGGCAGCGTAGGTGGATTGAATTGTTGAATGATTACGACTTTGAGATTCGTTACCACCCGAGGAAGGAAAATGTGGTAGCCGACGCCCTGAGCAGAAAGGACAGAGAACCCATTCGAGTAAAAGCTATGAATACAATTATTCGTACTAACCTTACTACTCAAATAAAGGAGGCGTAGCAGGGAGTTGTAAAAGATGGAAAGTTGAAGAATGAAATACCCAAAGGATCGGAGAAACATCTTAATATTCGGGAAGACGGAACCCGATATAGGGCTGAAAGAATTTGGGTACCAAAGTTTGGAGATGTGAGAGAAAAGGTACTTAAGGAAGCACATAAAACCAGATATTCAATACATCCCAGAGCGGGGAAGATGTACAAAGATCTTGAGAAACACTTTTGGTGGCCGGGTATGAAAGCCGATATTGCTAAATACGTAGGAGAATGTTTGACGTGTTCTAAGGTCAAAGCTGAACATCAGAAACCATCAGGTCTACTTCAACAACCTGAAATCCCGGAATGGAAATGGGAAAAACATTACCATGGATTTCATTACTAAATTGCCAAGGACTGCAAGTGGTTATGATAAAATTTGGGTAATAGTCGATCGTCTTACCAAGTCAGCACACTTTCTGCCAACGAGAGAAGATGATAAAATGGAGAAGTTGGCGCGATTATACTTGAAGGAAGTTGTCTCCAGACATGGAATACCAGTCTCTATTATCTCAGATAGGGATGGCAGATTTGTTTCAAGATTTTGGCAGACATTGCAACAAGCATTGAGGACTCGTCTAGACATGAGTACTGCTTATTATCCACAAACTGATGGGCAAAGTGAAAGACGATAGAGACCCTTGAAGACATGCTACGAGCATGTGTTATCGATTTCAGAAACAGTTAGGATCGACACCTACCATTAGCAGAATTTTCCTACAACAACAGTTACCATTCGAGTATTGAGATGGCTCCGTTTGAAGCACTTTATGGTAGAAAGTGCAGGTCTCATATTTGTTGGAGTGAAGTGGGGGATAGACATATTACGGGTCCGGAGATAATTCAAGAAACTACCGAGAAGATCATCCAAATTCAACATCGATTGAAAACTGCCCAAAGTCGATAAAAGAGCTATGCGGACATTAAAAGAAAAGATATAGAATTTGAGATTGGAGAGATGGTCATGCTTAAGGTTTCACCTTGGAAAGGCGTTGTTCGATTTGGTAAACGGGGGAAACTAAATCCAAGGTACATTGGACCATTCAAGATTATAGATCGTGTCGGACCAGTAGCTTACCGACTTGACTTACCGCAACAACTCGCCGGGGTACATAATACTTTTCATGTCTCGAATTTGAAGAAATATTTTGCTAAAGAAGATCTCACCATTCCATTAGACGAGATTACAATTAACGAAAAACTACAATTCATTGAAGAACCCGTCGAAATAATGGATCGTGAGGTTAAAAGACTTAAGCAAAACAAGATACCAATTGTTAAGGTTCGATGAAAAGCTCGTAGAGGACCCAAATTCACCTGGGAACGTGAAGATCAGATGAAGCTGAAATACCCTCACCTATTTCCAGAAGATGCGTCAACACCTTCAACAGCATAAAATTTCGGGACGAAATTTATTTAACGGGTAGGTACTGTAGTGACCCGAACTTTTCCATGATTATATATTAATTGAAAACTATATTTGCATGATTAAATGTTTCCAACATGTTAAGCAATCAAATTTGTTAAGACTTGATTATTTGAAATGAGTTTCATGTAGACAATTGACCACCCAAGTTGACCGGTGATTCACGAACGTTAAAACTTGTAAAAACTATATGATGACATATATATGATTATATATATAGTTAACATGATATTATGATAAGTAAGTATCTCATTAGGTATTTTAACAATGAGTTATATACATAAAATTGAGTTTATTGAATTAAGAAACTCGAAACGATATATATATAACGATTATCGTTATAACAACGTCTTACTAAATACATATGAATCATATTAAGATATTGATACACTATGTTTAATCATGATAAATGATAATTAAACATATCATTAAGTGTATTAACAATGAACTACATATGTAAAAACAAGACTACTAACTTAATGATTTCGAAACGAGACATATATGTAACGATTATCGTTGTAACAACATTTAACTGTATATATATATATATATATCATACTAAGATATATTAATATATAATAATATCATGATAATGTAATAATTTAACATCTCTTTAGATATAATAAACAATGGGTTAACAACATTTAACAAGATCGTTAACCTAAAGGTTTCAAAACAACATTTACATGTAACGACTAACGATGATTTAACGACTCAGTTAAAATGTATATACATGTAGTGTTTTAATATGTATTCATACACTTTTGAAAGACTTCAATACAATTATCAAAATACTTCTACTTAACAAAAATGCTTACAATTACATCCTCGTTCAGTTTCATCAACAATTCTACTCGTATGCACCCGTATTCGTACTCGTACAATACACAGCTTTTAGATGTATGTACTATTGGTATATACACTCCAATGATCAGCTCTTAACATCTCATGTGAGTCACCTAACACATGTGGGAACCATAATTTGGCAACTAGCATGAAATATCTCATAAAATTACAAAAACATTAGTAATCATTCATGACTTATTTACATGTAAACAAAATTACACATCCTTTATATCTAATCCATATACCAACGACCAAAAACACCTAAAAACACTTTCATTCTTCAATTTTCTTCATCTAATTGATCTCTCTCAAGTTCTATCTTCAAGTTCTAAGTGTTCTTCATAAATTCTATAAGTTCTAGTTTCATAAAATCAAGAATACTTCCAAGTTTGCTAGCTTACTTCCAATCTTGTAAAGTGATCATCCAACCTCAAGAAATCTTTTTTATTTACAGTAAGATATCTTTCTAATACAAGGTAATACTCATATTCAAAATTTGATTCAATTTATATAACTATAACAATCTTATTTCGAGTGGAAATCTTACTTGAACTTGTTTTCGTGTCATGATTCTGCTTCAAGAACTTTCAAGCCATCCAAAGGTCCTTTGAAGCTCAAGTTATTTTTTCATCATTTCCAGTAGGTTTACCTACTAAACTTGAGGTAGTAATGATGTTCATAACATCATTCGATTCATATATATAAAACTACCTTATTCGAAGGTTTAAACTTGTAATCACTATAACATAGTTTAGTTAATTCTAAACTTGTTCGCAAACAAAAGTTAATCCTTCTAACTTGACTTTTAATATCAACTAAACACATATTCTATATTTATATGATATGCTAACTTAATAATTTAAAACCTGAAAACACGAAAAAACACCGCAAAACCGGATATACGCCGTCGTAGTAACACCGCGGGCTGTTTTGGGTTTGATAATTAAAAACTATGATAAACTTTGATTTAAAAGTTTTTCTTCTGGGAAAATGATTTTTCTTATGAACATGAAACTATAGCCAAAAATCATGGTTAAACTCAAAGTGGAAGTATGTTTTTCAAAATGGTCATCAAGACGTCGTTCTTTCGACTGAAATGACTACCTCTTACAAAAATGACATGTAACTTATATTTCCGACTATAAACCTATACTTTTTCTGTTTAGATTCATAAAATATACTTCAATATGAAACCATAGAAAATTTATTCACTCAAAACGGATTTAAAACGAAGAAGTTATGGGTAAAACAAAATTGGATATTTTTTGATTGTTGTAGCTACGGGAAATATTGTAACAATTCTATACAAATCATATCCTAGCTAACTTATATTGTATTATACATGTATTCTAATATATTATGTAATCTTAAGATACCATAGACACGTATGCAAATGCTTTGACATATCATATCGACCCATGTATATATATTATTTGGAACAACCATAGACACTCTATATGCAGTAATGTTTGAGTTAGCTATACAGGGTTGAGGTTGATTCCAAAAATATATATACTTTGAGTTGTGATCTAGCCTGAGTCGTGTATACACTGGGTCGTGGATTGATTCAAGATAATATATATATATATATATATATATATATATATATATATATATATATATATATATATATATATATATATATATATATCGATTTATTTCTGTACATCTAATTGTGGACAACTAGTTGTAGGTTACTAACGAGGACAGCTGACTTAATAAACTTAAAACATTAAAACGTATTAAAAATGTTGTAAATATATTTTGAACATACTTTGATATATATGTACATATTTGTTATAGGTTCGTGAATCGACCAGTGGCCAAGTCTTACTTCCCGACGAAGTAAAAATCTGTGAAAGTGAGTTATAGTCCCACTTTTAAAATCTAATATTTTGGGATGAGAATACATGCAGTTTTATAAATGTTTTACGAAATAGACACAAGTAAATGAAACTACATTATATGGGTAAATGATCGAAGCCGAATATGCCCCTTTTTGCTTGGTAACCTAAGAATTAGTAAACCGATCTACTAATTGACGCGAATCCTAAAGATAGATCTATTGGGCCTAACGAACCCCATCCATGGTTGCGGATGCTTTAGTACTTCGATGTTGTTTTATCATGTCCGATGGATTTCCCGGAATGATAGGGGATATTCTTATATGCATCTTGTTAATGTCGGTTACCAGGTGTTCACCATATGAATGATTTTTATCTCTATGTATGGGATGTATATTGAAATATGAAATCTTGTGGTCTGTTATTACAATTTGATAAATATATAGGTTAAACCTATAACTCACCAACATTTTTGTTGACGTTTAAAGCATGTTTATTCTCGGGTGATTATTAAGAGCTTCCGCTGTTGCATGCTAATATGTGGACAAGATTTGGTGTCAGCATGCTTGTATAATATTGTTTAAAGCTGCATTCGAGATTTCTTTTGTTGTAAAAAATTAATATTGTAAACCAATATGTATTGGTAGTGTGTAAGTGTGATATTTTTAGATTATCATTTCTGGATAATCTAGGTGGTGTCTTTTTAACCTTGTCAATAAAATAAAGGTTATGGTTTGTTTTAAAAACGAATGCAATCTTTAAAAAAACGTCTCATATAGAGGTCAAAACCTCGCAACGAAATCAATTAATATGGAACGTTCATAATCGATATGAACGGGACATTTCACATACATATTACACTCGTAAACATATATATATATATATATATATATATATATATATATATTATTAATATTATTATTAATCTTATTATTATTATTATCAGTAGTATTGATATTATTATTTATACATAAAATACTACGACGAGGTTCTGCTCGCATGTTTTCAAAATGGTTTATCGAGAGGGATAGAGTTAAGGAAAGTTTGGGTTATAGCTATGGAGGTTATGGGTATTGTTCGGGTGTATACTCGTGAGGTTAATCTAGTATTTATCATCTTCGTTGCGTCTACGTACTTTCCTGCAATATTGAATCTCAAATTGATACGTGAGCACTCATAACTTAACTTTTATATATTAATAGTGTATCCCTGACTAGTGCTCGAGTATATAGGATTATGCATGCTTGTACGTTTATTATTGTCGTTAGATAGTTTATGATGAATCCTGAATTTAATACATATGCTACTAGGATAAGGTATAGGATATGTATGTCGTTGGAAAGCTGACGAAAAATCAATAACTTTTCATTTAGATATCGAATGGTTTCGATGAACGGATTAGAAGTTATAGTCACCTGAATTTTAGTATTATTGTTAAAATGATTATTATTACTATCGTCGTTATTATTATCTAGTAATTATTATTATTATTATTATTATTATTATTATTATTATTATTATCATTATCATTATCATTATTATTATAATTATTAGTATTATCATTAATGTTATTATAATACTTATTAGTATCATTATCATTAAAACTAATATTAGTATCATCTAATTATTATGATTGCTATTATTATCATTATTATGAATGCGATATAAAAGAGTACTAAAAGCTATTAAACGAATCGATTAGGAAATAATGAGTATAAGTATCATGATGAAATAAAAATATTGTAAGTTATTGATTTAGATAAAAATATCATTTTCATTATTTTTATCAATATTATTATTATTAAAAGTATTATTATTATTAAAACTATCATTTTTACTAGAATTATAATTTTTAATAGAAATATCATTGTTATTATAAAATATCATTATTATTATCATTTTAGTATTATTATTAATAAAATTATCATTTTATCATAATTAATATCATTTTTAGTAAAAATAGATATTGTTATAATAATAATTATTATTACAAAAATAATACAACTTTTACTTATTGTTACTATCGATATTATTTTATCAAATAAATATGTGATACAAAGATATTTTACTGCATGTAATATAATTACATTAATAATACCTATCATTATAATTTTATGATATTAAATGAACTTTATAAATTTTATTACTTAAGATATATAAAAGTATATTTTTATTATATAAATTTTAATATAAAATTTTATTTATTAATAAATGAATTATATTATTTACTCTAATAAAATTTGTTAAATATATTAAATATATATAAAACGACTATATTTAAGTTATATAATAATCATGTATAGATTTGGAAAGTCATTTTGGGTCAAGTTGACTTTTGTTGACTTTGCATAGTAGTCTCGAGCATTAGGATTGTGATACACTACGTGATAACCTAAATTGTTAGACAAATATTGACCAACATATAAATATATATAATTAATATAGGTTCGTGAATCCAAGGCCAACCTTGCACTTGTTCAATGCCGTCATATGCATAATTACTACGAAATACAGTATTGTGAGTTCATTTGATTCCCTTTTACTTTTTTGGGACTGAGAATAAATGCGCTGTTTTTACAACTGTTTTACTAAATGCCTTTGAAATCTATATTTTTGAACTGAGATGCTTTTATAAATGTTTGAAAAAGATAGACACAAGCAAAACATTCCTCGAATGAATTATTATGCAGACAGAAGTTTTGTGGATTATTATTGAATTAGTTGGACGTTATAATTGCCACTAATTGTTGTGAATATTTCCCCTGATTATTATTGCTTGGTAACCTAAGAATTAGAAACGGGTATGGTCCTAATTCACGCGAATCCTAAAGGTAGCTACCGGGTTTAACACCCCCACCCAGAATGTTCACTAGACGGAAGAGCTAGTGGGCGTGGTGTTTAGTACTTCGAAGTTTATATATTATACAGACGAGATGTTCTGTTTTGGGGATATTATTGATGCGCATTATATGTTAAGGTCGGTTACCATGTTGAGCAATGAAATCAAAGTGAATGTTATGTATCGAGAGAATGATTTTTATACACAGGTTATGTGTATTATTTTTGTGCACGAGATATGTGTACAGTTATTAAAAATCGCGAGGCAACCTACTGGGGAGAAAAGGATACGAACATACTCTGCCGAGCATTATGAAAAATGGTTTAGTACACGAGATAGGTGTACTGTATTTAAATCTTGTGGTCTATCAAAATGATGAATTTTATTGTTTACGATAAACTTATGAACTCACCAACCTTTTGGTTGACACTTGAAAGCATGTTTATTCTCAGGTATGAAAAAAATCTTCCGCTGTGCATTTGCTCATCTTAGAGATATTATTTGGAGTCATTCATGACATATTTCAAAAGACGTTTCATTCGAGTCGTTGAGTTCAACAAGATTATTATTAAGTCATTGATAGTTTGATATAATATGAGATGGTATGCATACCTGTTAACTTTCGATGTAATGAAAGTTTGTCTTTTAAAAACGAATGTAATGTTTGTAAAATGTATCATTTAGAGGTCAAATACCTCGCAATGTAATCATATGTTATTGTATTCGTCCTTATGGATTAGGACGGGTCGTCTCATTCGAGGGGACCCTGTCACGATGAGTTAATTCTGGAAGCCTTGTATCGAAAATTCCCTGCCAACCCACAAGGTTGAGAGTTCTGAGTTGGCGGCGGTAAAGGTTGGATCCAGACTACCGTTGGATGGGAGGCCCAGATGGACTTGGGTTTGAGGGGAGGTTTGTAAGGGTGCAAATCAAAATTCCATATCGGTCATGAAACCAACAAATGTATGTATATAAGTCTAAGAGAAAGTCATTCTATCACCAGTTAGTTTTGGAATAAGGATTGACTCTTAAACTTATATTGCAGAACATTGTATTTGGACTATGCGATCCTTACATGTAGCTACTTGTATAGTATACCACTACATACAATGTCTACTAAAATTAAATATATAGAATGAATTGGAATTTAAGAACATGAAATGTTAAAAAGTTTGGTAAATGTGTACATAACTGCATAACAATATGTCTAACATAACCATTATCAAGTGGATCTAATACTAAGACGATATTCATATAGAAACTTTCAAGTATCTCTCATTGGAAACTCTAAAGAAATCATTTATTATTAAAAGTATCATTATAGTTTATTAATTAAAATTATCTATTAAGATGATTAGCGTGCTAAAGTTGAAACTTCATCATACAAGTCTAAACGGATAAAGTTTTTCTGGTCAAATCACCGGGAAAGATTAGTATTTTCAGTCAATTGTATGCGGCCTAACCGAAATTTTGGTGACTGTTTTACATCATTTTGCTGGCCAGTCTAAGTCGCTACTCTGTTAGCGAGGTTTGAGTTCGAAACGTTTATGTAAGTATATTAGAATCTTAACCATTTAACCTATTAAAATAGTTAGATAAATCTAATTTAGATAATTACAATATAACGTTACATACTTTCGAAAAAGCTGAATGACACTTATTACCAAGACTTAAGAAATGTCTAAAGTTTATTTATACTAATGCTTTATGAAAAAGTTATCTTATCTGATAATTGAACTAATGACTAAACTTTATTGTATGAATGGCCACGAAGTGATGTAGTTACGCATCAATCCCTAAGTGTATAAAAAAACCCAGCTTGTTTAACTTTCCACTTTTGGGCACAACAAATAAATTGATTGATATAAATAGGCCACTATATGTGAAAATAAGTTGTCCACGTTTTATATAAGCTCTTGTATACCTTTAGTAGTTTATCTTTTCATTGGGTTGCTCAATGTATGTTCGATCATGTCTTAAAATGTTTGGTAGAAACAATACAAGAGGGGTCAAGACTCGAGACAGGTTAAAGCGTGTGGGTTTTCATTGTATTCGAACGATTTATCCAATTGCACATTTTACATAAAAGTTTGTTAAAATTAAATTAGCTATTTATGTGATTTATCTCAAATTATTATTAGTGGTATTTTTAAAGTTAATTTTATTTTATTTCAACCGTCTTTATGAATTTTGCTAAAATTAAGTGAATCGTCTCTGATTAGAACGACTGTAAATTGTTGATGCCACGCCATAAAAAATAATACTCCTATTTAATTATAATTATTAAAATTTATCTCTTTTAATTTGGTGAGAAAGCGAACTTCGATATAAAAATTAAGAAACTTTTATCGAAGAATAAAAGATCTCATATAAAAGATAAAACGAATGCTTAAACACCGTCAAATAAAAGAGGTGATCAAGCGAACAATTTTTTTGATAATTCTTTTTCAATTGTATTTCGATACTATTTTTTGAATAATTACTATACTATCTATTACACAAAAATGATGAATAGTAGCTAGGGGCGTTTTCGTCTTTTCACATTTTTTCCCTTCCCAAATTTCATTTCACTTACAAAGCCCCTCACATGGGGGTAAAGTGTCAAATAACAATTTTCATAAAAAAAATCTTAAATAAACTCCACCCAAATATTCAACGGGTCATATCCTCTCGCTCGCAACGAATTAAATTTTTCCGACACCATCGTTAAACTCGAAATAATTTTAGGAACACAATGTCACTAACTATACTCAAAACGGGCGCTTTTTAAAAAACGCTAAATATTTGGGGTACTTTTCATACACGTTGATTTTGCGTTAAATTTTTAAAAGTCGACAATTCCATAGCGAAACGCGGAGATGCACATATATTGTTAATTTAAAATAACATTTAAATATTTCACGAGTTATACCTTTTAGTTCGACTCGAGTTGCGCTTCAACGACATCATCGTTAGCCACGAAATATTTTTACAAACTAAACGCAATAAAATACATTGGAAACTGAACCTCCGGCGCTAAGCGAGGGTTCGAAAACTAGTATTTTAAATTCAGTATTTAATTTAATTATTTTCTTACGACTAAACTAATCAACTAATGTATGTATGTTTATTTTATATTTAAAAGTGTTTTAATCTAAATAAATTTAATTTAATAAAATGACATAGTATTATCCAAATAATGGCTACGAAGGACATATTTTTGATGGTTTTTAACACCAAGAGTCAGGTATGTGTGTTTTTGTAGGTTTTTTATTTGCTTTCTATGTGTGTTATCTGATGCTGGGCAGGTATGTCTAGGTATGGGTTTGCAAGCGTATGTTATGTGTGTATGGGTATGTATGTATGTATGTATGTATTATGTATGTATGTATGCAGGGGCGGATCCAGGATTTATAATCGATGGGGTCACAAAATAATACCAAAATATATTAAGTATAAAAATTAAATGGACAAACTTGAATATACTGTACTAATACATACAATAAACAACATATTATAAACTACAAATCATTGGATATCAATATAATACCTTTTGTGAATTGACAGTGTAGTGAGTATCTTTCAAACTCAGTAATATTTTTTCTCAAGCTAAGAAAAAAAAAAATTAAGCTATCTAGTTATTAAGAAAACAAGTTAAGCTATCTAGTTATTAGTAGTTAAAAGGGAGAAACATAAAATTATATAAATAAATATTTAATATTGAATGATAATGATCATTATAAATAAATTAAAAGTCAAATCTAGTTTCATGTTTTTTTCTAATTTACTTGATACGGATGGATACGTAAGGATTAGAAAAGGCACCGAATGAGTAAATCAAAATTTTATGTAACGCGTATGTCAAAATTACATCAAGAAAAACAAATAATCTACATTAATGTTGTTGGGCTTTGCTAAATGTAAAAGAGTTGGGGTCCTATGTCCAATTGGGTTGGGATCCTTTGTGTAGAGTTCAACATTTTTATTCCTTTTTACAATTAATTCCTATTTGAGCTCATGGGCTGAGTGGGGGCCCGTGCTACCCCTACCTTTCATATACCTCCGCCCCTGTATGTATGTATGTTTAGGTATTGTTGTATGCTTATTGCGGCATGTTTGCATGTTTTGGTATGTATATGGATGTACGTATGTATGTGGGTATGTTGTCCCAAAAAGTGTTTATTTGGCAGGGACACCTTAACCCTGTGTTGCCTTTGGCAACCCACCAAGCCCACCCCGAAGTATGTGGGTATGTAGGCTTATGCATTTAGGCATGTTTATGTATGTATGTATGTATGTATGTATGTATGTATGTATGTATGTATGTATGTATGTATTCTTGTATGTATTTATATTTATGTATGTATGTATGCTTATATTTGTTTATGTATATCTTCGCATCGTTCGGTGCATCTTGGGGCCATTATGGCTGAGGACGACCTCCGCTGCCCTTGAGCTTAGGTGGTTTCCTTTTAGTCATGTGGTTTCGGGGATGTCTACCGTAAAGGTGCATGAGTGGTGCTTGGTCTGTTAGGGTGGTTGGCTATTTGCTTGCGCAACAACTTTCACCTGGCACGCCTTTCGAGTTCTGTTCCCGATGCCATTCGGCTCTATTAATTGAGGCTAAGTCAAGCGTCGTCCTTGTTGGCGATTTGACTGCCTCATAGAGCCTAAATCGAATTCACAACTGACTTTGAAATCCATGGAAATTTGATCCTACCATTATCATGGTTTTTATTTTTTTTATTTTTATTTTTATTTTCTTTTTTATTTTTATTTATTTATTTTTTTCTCATGGTGTATCAGTTTTTTTTTTTTTTAATTTCCTACTTTTTGGCCGGAGGTCCACTCGGAAGCAATCTCCTTATCTGTCGAATAGAGAGGGATGACTTTCTCTACTTTTGTGAGTGGTTTTCACTCTGGGTGGAGAAATGACTTGTTTCTATTCTCGGATAGGGGAATGATTGTCTACATGTCACCTCCCTCATACACCACTCATGTGGTATTGAGTTTGTTGTTGTTGTTGTTGTTGTAGCAGTAGTCGTCAGAATCCAGAGGTTGGATATATGTCATGAAATAAAGGGGGCACGCTAGCAACATTGAATTTTTTTTTTTTAACGGCCAAGAATAATATAAAAAACCAAACAAACGATCCCTAGCAAGACGCTAAGGGAAGATTACAACGGCATAGAGAGCCATAAGTTCCAATTTGAAACTAAATGACTCATATGTTTAATCCAACGAAAAGTAAGTAATCTAATAACATCAAACAAACTACTAAGATTACAAAATGACTCGTTAAAAACAACACCGTTACGAAATCGCCATAAAGCCCATAACGAAGAACACATGATAGCCACGATCCGACTTTGACATGAAGTAGATAACCGAACCCCCTGTATCCAAACTATAAAAGAATCCCATAAAGTAAAACAAGGCATGTTACAATCTAACCAAACCCTGATTTTGTGCCAAAGATTTCTCGCCACCGAACAATCAAAAAATAAATGATCCCGGGTTTCGACCCCATTAGAACATAAAGGACATACAATAGAATTAATGTCTATACCTTTCGCGGATAGGTTCCAACGAACGGCAAGAGCATCAAGTCTAAAACGCCACAAAAAAACGTTAACTTTCCTAGGCAAGAACTTGAACCATGAAGTAGAAACGCCAGAATCTGAGAGCTTGCATCTATCTATAAAATCTCTCGCCACTTTAACCGTGTAAAAATCATCATTACTCAAAGTACACAACCAACTATCATCGCGGTCCGTAAGGAGGAAATCATTCAAACTACTACGAAGATCATTAACGAGTTCGATATTTCTGCTACCAATCGATTCTCTATACCAAATGAATTGCCAATCGCCATTATTGTATTTATCAGCAATGCTATCATCTTTACCCAGATCCAAATGATAAATACGATTAAATTGATTGGCTAAAGTTGTATTACCACACCAAACATCGTGCCAAAAACTAGTGTTGCGACCATTACCAATATCCATCTTAAAAAGATCCGAAGGTAACAAACTGTCCCTCGTAGCTTTGGAACAAGCTGAAATGATATTTCCCCACATACTAGAGCTATTAGAAGTAGGACTTAGGACATTATTACCATAAATAGAAATTATTACCTTACACCACAAATCGTCCGAATTGGAAATCAAACGCCACCTCCATTTGTTAATCAAAGCTAAATTAAAAGCTTTTAAACTTCCAACATTGAGACCACCTTTGTCAAAAGGAGCTAGGACTTTATCCCACTTAACCCAAGATAATTTTTTAGAGTCACCGTTACCACCCCAAAAAAATTAGCTCGAATAGATTCAATCTTTTTTAAAATCATTTCTGGACATTTGAATAAAGACATATAGTAAATGGCGATGCTACCCAAAACTGATTTCACTAAAGTCAGACGACCACCTACAGAAATAAGACTAGCTTTCCAAGAAGATAATCTAAAACGGAACTTATCGACCAACGAATCCCAACTAGATTTTAATTTCATATTTAAACCAATAGGAATCCCAAGATAATTCGACGGAAACGTACCAACTCTAGAACCTGTAGCATTAGCAAAAGAAATTACCTCGCTATCAAGAACACCGATACCTAAAAGATGCGATTTGGAAACATTTATCCGGAGACCCGAAACCAAATAGAATATCTCTAGGATAACGAGGATTCTTTTTAATTCTAGCAAACACCAATCAGCGATTATAATAACATCGTCAGCATAGAAAAAATGAGACAATTTCATATTATCGTTACCGATGCTAATTCCATGAATAAAGTTACTTTCCATGGCACGTTGGAACGCTAAGTGAAGACCTTCCATAACAATAAGGAACAAGAACGGACTGAGCGGGTCTCCTTGTCTTAAGCCACGTTTAATAGTAAACTCACGAGTCGGGCTTCCATTAATAAGAACCGACGTTTTGGACGATTCAAGACACCCTCTGATCCAAGCACACCATTTTTTCCCGAAGCCCAAAGAAGCTAGCATGAAATATAGGAATTCCCAATTAACCGAGTCGTATGCTTTCTCGAAATCAACCTTGAATAACAATTTTCGATGTTTTTTATTTTTCACCCAAGTTAAAATCTCACTAAGAATTAGCGGACCATCCAAAATCTGACGACCTGTGATAAACGCAGTTTGCACGGGACTAATAACTTTATCAATGACAAACAGAAGCCGGTTCGTAAGAATCTTTGAAATAATCTTGTAGAAAAATCCCACCAAAGAAATAGGCCGAAAATCATTAATAAGAACGGGATTTTTTACCTTCGGAATAAGAGAAATAAACGCCGATTTAGCACCATGAGGCATAGAAAAAGTAGAAAAGAACAAACGAATGTCTCTACACATATCGACTTTAAATAAATCCCAATATGTCTTTAAGTGTCGAAAAGAAATCCCATCCGGCCCAGGCGCCTTGGAACTCCCGCAGTTCCAAACCGCGTCTTTAATTTCTAAATCGTCCACATCTCTTTCTAAAAACTCAGCCTCCTCCCTAGACAGTATATAATGAGGAACAATGTTAGAAAATTCAGCCCCTGTATTAACAACATCGAATTTATCTTGAAAGAAATCGAAGAACTTCTGTTTAATAATTGTAGGATTATCAACCCAATTGCCATCAATCATAAGACCCTGAATCTGTTGACAACTACGTTTGTGCTTAAGAGAACAATGAAAAAACTTCGAGTTTTCGTCACCCTCTACGTCCCATTTTATTCTAGCTTTTTGAACAGTGTCTAAATTTTTTAGAATCAACAAATCATGCCTTTCATTGAAAAGAGAATTACGCCTCGAAACAACATCAGAAGGATTAAAACCAGAATCAATGATTGCATCAAGATCAACAATCTGATTCGCAATATCATTAATACGACCTGCCTCCTTGACACGAGTGTCGAAAGCCCACTGTTTAAGACAAACCTTCATACCGCGCATTTTAGAAACAATATCAGAATGACCAGTAGCAATAACAGAATCCCATGATTTTAACACTACATAATCGAAATCGGAACGTTTAAACCAAGAATCAAAAATCTTGAAATAAGTCGGGCCAAAGTCAATCTTATCTTGGAAAAGCAGAATAGGCGCATGGTCCGAGTATCCGCGGGGAAGAACCAAACCTTTTAAATCATCTACAACATTAAAAATATTGTTAGAAATAAAGAATCTATCAAGTTTGCTAAGTTTGGTACCGTCTTTGGTGCGCCAAGTGAAATTAAGACCACCGAGAAACATTTCATATAACTCATTTGCCTCAATAAAGTCATTGAAACAACGAGCATCTTGAGAATAAAACTCTGAACCGCATCTATCGTCCGGAACTCTAACCGCATTCCAATCCCCCATACAAATATAATTGCCCGGATTGGCCGTCATAAACGAAGAAAGAGTCCCCCATAATAACATTTTATCCGTTAAGGATTGCGGGGCGTAAACATTAACCATAAACACATCTACATTCTCCCGAATCCAAGTACCTTTAACTATCACATAGTTAACGTCACACCAAATTTGACTTCTAATAAACGCATTCGGATCCCATAACGAGATGATACCACCAGAAAAACCACGAGCCAAACTTAAAGCAAAATCAAAATTGGGATTTCCCCAAAAAGACTTTAAACGAAACAATTGTAAACGAGACATTTTAGATTCTTGAATACAAAGAAATTGAACTTTCATCGAAACGCACAACTCGCGTATCCATCTCCGTTTCTCAAAAGCTTTTGACCCGCAACTATTAATGGACATGATCTTCATTTAAAACCGTTAGATACACGTTCTCGGTTCAACATATTGGTACAACCTTTCAAATTATAACCAAGTAATTCACCAACACCAATAATATCATCATTTGACTCCATACCCTTAGCCCCAAACTCATGATTCAAAACAGTAAACGGCGTATGGCAATTAACCGAACTTCCTGAAACCATATTTAGTCTTTTAATGTTATGCTCTTCAGTATAACCTGGCGGATATGAGTTACTAGAACCCGAACCTGAATAAAAAGAATAAACAGGTTCTTGGTTAACACTTTTAGAGGCAGAACTGTGAACCCTTTCCTGTGTCGCTACATGTGGCTCAACATTTACTTTAGGCTTATCGGCTACTGAGTCAAACTCCACCCCGTCGAATTCCTTTAGGTGATCAAACTTAGTCCCGATTTCAACAGAATGAGAATTGTCCGACTGGTTACTACATAACTCGTCACCTTCATCAATCACATCGTCTTTAGATTCAGAAATAATGGTAGAATCTATATCAAAAGCCCATGTACCTACTTCATGAACATAAACTTCAACATCCTTCCCATTAACACCAACAGTAGCAGGCGATGAAATAGCTCGTTTCTCCTTAGTAGCAATACACATACGAGTTGAAGATAAAGGTAACTTACAATTTGATTCGAAGAATAGGAAGCGACCAAAAAGAGCTGCCACTTTCTTGGATGCATTCGTACCCCACGCACACGTAGGTAAACCTGACACCTCAATCCAAACAATCCTATTATCAACAACGAAATCGTCTGAAGCGTCCTTTATACAAGAAAAAACTGATAACATATTTGAATTACTCTTGAAGTCATTAAATGTGGATACAGTTTCAAACTTGATCCATACCCAATACCCTCCAATGTATTGGATTATAAAGTCAGAGAAGCCCTCGGCAATTAACATTTGATATAAAGTATAAAGAGTACCTATTTCTTTGACTTTAACCATCACCACCATATCTTCCTTTTTTAAAGAAATCAAATCATCATCTTCAATTAATATCTTCTTCAGCGGTATTAAAGGATCCGAAAGTTTAGAAGCATATGAGGGACCTTTAGAAGTAGAGTTCAATAACACAGGTTCGGTATCTCTCAACGGTGATGTCGGAACAGTATGTTGCACAGGAGTCTTCAACGAGGAAACATTGGTCGGAACAGCACCCTGCCTATGTGTCTTCAACGGAGGCACAATGTTGACCTGTTTGTCATTAGGGCTATCGGATTTAGAAGCTTCCACGAACAAGTGAAAGTTACCCATCCACACATCTGCAAGCCTATTTTCCATAGCTAACATATGTTTAACCCCCATAAATCGAATAAATGCAAAACGTTTACCCGACTTAGCACGTTTCTTAGCAATATACACGTCAACAAGATAACCGTATGTATCGAAGACTTTCCTTAACGCCTCTGTATCAGCATGATCAGGGAAGTTAGTCACATAGAACGATTGTAAATCTTTCACCGATCGCTTCGAATCTACCTTGTATGATGTTTTTTTGTTGCGTCTTTCTTTAGCAGCCCAACCGTTGTTAAGAGATACGAATCTAGTATTCCCAACCATGGTGATCGGCGTTTGATCCCGCCTAGAATCACCAGAAGATGGCGGAGAAGAAGATATTCAGATCAGTGTGAACACGATCTGAATTGAAGAACACTGTAGCGAGAGAGAGAATTGAAGAACACTGTCTTTAATTTCTTATATATGTGCTTATGTCAACCCCATTTTGGTTGATAAGGATGTACACTAGCAACATTGAGAAGTACAATACATTACATATATAGGATAAAGACAAGTGCTAAACCAATGGAGTACTCATCAGCAAATTCTGGCCATGAATCATGTATATGGTGCATACTAAAAGAAAGCAACCAAACATTTTTGTTTGAAACAAAAGAAAACATCAACCATGTTAGATGAAAATCTGAATGTATGTTTAGTACAATATGATCTGAGAGGAGAAATCAAACTAGGGTAGCAAACTAGCAATGTGGATGCCCACAAGAGGTGTCCGATGACTATTGGTTCTTTCACTCGTCATGCAGGGTTTGATTTTGTGTACATTCAATTAATACTAATTAATAGTATAATATTAAGATTAAGATTTATATGAAAGAAAGGGTCAGGGAGCTTGTGAAATAAAAAAGAAAAATACAATAATTCATCGATGCGAAGTTTTTTAAAACATTTGGTGCCTTTGAAATAGTCATATCTTCAACGGGGCAAAGTTTAAAAAAGCTCATGTTTTTATAGCATAGTTGGTAATGCTTTTGAATGGATGTATTCTCAATTTCATAAGAACCAAATAAACTGGACGACATGGTTGCAAAACTCTTTAAACGATTTGTAATTTTGTATTTTTATTTTCGCTAGCGTCTTGCTAGTCGTTAAATAAAATTTTACTTCTACAGTTCTACTGTTTGAATAAAAACATAAAAAATAGTTGCATCAATGTTGAAGCACATAACCCTTATTTTTTACCAACATATTTCACACACCTTCAAACATGAACAATTTAAAAAACAAAACCTTATTCTCCAATATTTAATTCCTTCTAGAAACACCTCTGTATTTTTGTGAATTGATATATCGATTTTACATTTTATCATTAAATTAGGGACTTCTTAACTTGTCATCTTATGAAACTTATTTTTTTTTTACCTAAAAAAAAGTTCTTATGAAACAAATTAATATATTGAAACCGAGTGTATATACATATCGATTTAAAGAATGAGCCAATAGCCTAGTGGTGAATGACTCACTCTCCCTTAGGGGAGGTGAGAGTTCGATTCCCACTAGGTGAGGATTTTCCAAATAATTGGATCAAAAACCATTCTTACCGGGCCCAAATGATCCCTTGGTCCCACGCATGCGAAGATTGCAACAATAACAATGCAGGTTCGTTTCTCGGGCCTGGCATGCTGTGGGGAAATGGGTGATGGTGTTTCGCCAGGCTCCAGTGGGCTACCGGGGACCGCTGAATGGATTGACAAAGTCAACATAGGGCTAACATGTCCCTGCCAATACACATGTTTTTCTTGCAACAATATACATATCGATTTTAGACCGCAATAGACTGATTTGCACCAAAAATTGGTGAACCATGATGCTGACAGTGCAGTTCCAATGGACTTACAAAGTTGCAATGGTCCTGTACTTGGACCAATAGCTAGCCATCATCACGTGCGGACACACACCCACGAATTGAAAAGCCAAAAACCAACATTTATTCCGACCCAGTAACTCTTCAAATTATTAAATTTGATGAAATCTTTTTACTTTTTTAAAATATATAATAAATATAAATATAATACAAATATAAATATTTACCATTTACAATAAGTATATCAGCCACCACGAGTGAACAGTAACAGTATGACATCACCGCTGACGTCATGCTGATGTCGGTAATTTTGACTCTTTTTTTTTTTTGGCTTTTCCATCTCAAATATTTGGCCCAAATGGGCCTATGACCTCTTCCTAGTTTATCTAATAGACAGAGAGCTTATGAACAATAACTTTTTATGTTTAAATCGTTTGTACCTCGCGTTAAAGTGGCTGTACTCACAATGCCATCACACTAGAAGTTGACAATCATTTCAAACCATAGGGGGCCAAATGTAAATTTATTGGGCAAAAAATGGAAACTTTATAGAACGTAAATTTAAACTTCACGGGGCAAACGACGATTTTTTTATTTTCCATAAAACTTCCCACTAAATCCACCTAAATTTTTAACGGCCTTGGTATTTTCATAGGACTCAAGTTAGGTTTAACCGACGTAACCGTTAAACACGAAATAATTTTACAAATAAACGCAATAAATTATATTCGAAACAGAGGCCCGGCGCGAAGCGAGGGCTCCTCCACTAGTTAAATATATTTGAATGTTACAAATGATAAGATGTATGACTAGATAATTTTTTATTTTTTATTTTATTAGCGAGAAAACCCCTTATGAATGAGCATATTGGTTCTCTAATAGAGAGTAAACCTCGGGTAATCAAGCCCCCCAAACGTGAGACCTGGTACCAGGTGAATTGCGCGTTATGTGCCTCTCTAGTCACACTCCATTTCTGAATGATTTGGCAATTGGCATAGCCAAGAATCGAATCCGAGTGGTATGCTTCCAGTGGCGATTCTAGGATCGGAACTCAATGGGGTCCTAATTTTTTTTTCAGTACTAATTATATTTGAGTGCTATTTTAGTGGTTATTTACCTTCAAAAAACCAAATATTTGAAAGATATATGTGATCCGAGTAGTTAAATTTAGTGGAGTCTTATACAATTTATAAGAAAAACTATAAATTCGAAAAATATATGGGGTCCTATAATTAAATTTAGTGTCCTATAAAATTTAAAGAATATTTTCTACATAAATTTTTTTTTACTAGTGGTGTCCCGTGACCCCACGGATCTTTACCTAGACTCGCCACTGTATGACAGATGATTTAAGTATACAGATAAGATCAGCTTGCAAAAGAAATGAGTTTAGCGTATACATAACTCAACAATCAAACTCTATTTGAACAAAGTTGCCACAAGATTAGCCACGAGTCTACCTTTAATTCAACTAAGTAATGCCGAATGCGACACTGGATTTAAAGTAATGCCGAATGCGACACTGGATTTAATCATCTCGAATACAATCGTAACGATATCATGATGTAATATACACATTCTTCACTCTTTGGTTCATCGTGATTAAAGGGACAAATGGGATGAGACGTAGAAGGAATCCAAATATTCATGAATTGACATCTTTTTAGAATAGATGTAAGATAAGATCACAAGTTGATGTCTCTAGCGATATTGATGTGATCTTTAATTATTATGTTGTAATTCTAGTTCTAATTAAATATATTAAAATTAACACTAACAGCCCTGTTAAAATAGAAAATTTATGAACTAGTGGATAAACGTAAGGCCCAGTTTATATAGTACGAAATCAAAGTTATATTGTTAGAGTCCATTCGTACGGATAGAGTGCTGCTGCACGGATAAGTTGTATCCATACGGATGAAGGACGCATTCGTACGGATACATCTGCAGACTCTATAAATAAAGATTTCGGGTTAATTGTCAAGGTTAAGAACCCTAACACCCCTTAGCCGATTCCAGATGTTCATTAGCAATCCCTAATCGATTCCTAATCGTTCCAAGTCAGTTCTTAAGGTAAATCGATAGATTAATCAAGTGTTTTCGATTAAAAACACTATATCGAGGATTCCGTACTCGATATAGCATTATACGATTGTTTAATTCTGTTTAAACGATCCTACAAAGTGGTATTAGAGCACGGGTATGTTAAAACAGTCGTGTTTTGATTTTGTGTTTTTTTGGGGAAAAATGTGTGATTTAAGTGATAAAGTAGTAACTAAATATGGGTGCAAATGGTAAACTAACAACTTAAAAGGAATATGTAAAAAGAATTACATTTAAGTGATAAACTAGTAACTAAATATTACGAGTAATTAATAAATTAATAAATTGTTTATATGCGTTGTGGAAATGGAGAATGAATAAATTGCCTTTAGGCTACAGTTATTACAACATCAGCATGAAAAGAACGAAACAAACGACATATCTTTGACCAAATTTATAAATATAAATATAAATATAAATATAAATATAAGAATAAATATAAATATAAATATAAATATAAATATAAATATAAATATAAATATAAATATAAATTGTTTATATGCGTTGTGGAAATGGAGAATGACTAAATTGCCTTTAGGCTACCGTTATTACAACATCAGCATGAAAAGAACGAAACAAACGACATATCTTTGACCAAATTTATAGATATTGTTAATTAGACTTAGAGTTATATTATATGTTAGATATTATGTTTAGTTTAGTTAGTATAGCTCGACCTATTTACAGGTTAGGGTTAATTTCAAATTTATATACTCTATATATAGTGGAAAATGTAATCCTTAATACATATGGAGTTTACAATGTTTAACAGCAGTACGTGATCACCCAGGGGAACTTAATCACCCACGCGTTCATCTCTTGTAGTTGTTTAACCCACCCCCAACTGCTGTTTAGGAGGAAACTCGGCGCAATCCAAGGACATGGACGATAAATTAATTAATTGATCTCTTTTGTATATTTTATCTTTTTTTTGTTTTTAATTTTTTCATTATCCTTGATTCTAGCCAACTTTTTTTTTACCCTAATCAGTGTGAAAATCAGACGCCTAACTTAACTAAGTTTCAAATTCTAAAATAATTTTTTTTTATTTTTTTATTTTTATTTTTTTGCAATTGGAAAATATTATTTTCGTCGACAAAAGTTCTCTACTCAATTTCTGTTCAATCTTTAAGCAAAACGCGTCATTGCTTAAAAAAAGTTACATAAAAGGAGCACATGGTCAAACAATACGCAACCATATCGACAAATATATATCTTTCACGCAAGGAAAGAAAAAATATTAAGTTTTATTTATTTCTTCTAACAATTAGCATTTTCTTTTAGTCTCGAACTTTCACGGTTTTGCGTTTCGGACTAAAGGGAAGTATTAGAGAATAGCTGTAGGCAAGGTTGCAAAATTCGCTATTCGGAGATTAATCGGTCGGGACTTTGGAAGGATTAATCGGCGATTCGGACATTAGTCGGATTGTACTTTATACAAATTAATATTATATTTTAAAAATTGTATGTGTAAATATAGAAGAAAGTTAGAAAGCCATAAACATAAACATAATTGTTTATATTTGTTCATTGCTTAAATTCATGTTAAAATGTTGACTAATTTTGACTTTGACCGACTTTGATTACTAAATTCGATTTTGAACCATGAACTGACGTTGACCTATTAATTTAACGGATTTTATAAAATTGGAAGGTATTGCTCTTAAAAATGATTAATTGAAGATTAATCGACGAGTAATCGGGATTTTTACAACACTGGTGTATGTCAGTTACTATAGCTCGACCCATTTGTAAATTAAGAGTTTTCTAAGGTTTTATGTACTTTGTGAATAGTGACTTATGTTTGTTTATAAATGTATTTTCCGCCAATAAAAATGTATTAATTATGTTTATAAATCATTTGACTTAAGTTTCTATCTCTATAATACAATAAGGTTAAATGCTAAATACTGCAGTACTAATATATATCAAAATCATGTACTAGATATCGTAGAAGATGCATACAAACTATTCACGGGTCTATCTAACAAAACTAATTTAATTTTGTCCCATTCGAACCTAACACGACCTACATGTCACCTCAACTTTTTATAAAGGATCAACACCATGCATTTGAAAACACACCACCATTGAAACGTAATCTTTGCGATAGCAAACTTAACATGCACTTATGGCGCTAAACCACTAAGAGAAAATGATATCAAGATCCTGTTGCTCTCCACTATAACTTGTACCCCACTTGTACCTCCACACTCAAACCGCATGGTCGTTCCACTTCTATTGCAACCCTTGGACCACTCGTAACGGTTAGGGGCGGGGGTTGGTTGAGTGAGTTACTTTATGCACTTTTTTGATGAGCAGGATGAATGAGTTTTTTGTATGAAGTAGTGGTGGTGTGAGTTTTTGGTGTGAGTTGTTAGTGGAATGCTGATGTGACATAGATTTATATAAATTAAATAGATTTTTTTTATTAATGTTCAAGGGTCAAAATGGGCCAATCAACCACAAATCGCCACATGTTACTCCTGCCCGTTGCAAAATTCGTGAGATTCTCATGCACGCCCCATATTTTTTTTTTTTAAACTGCCGCCCTACTACAAGAACTAGGGACGTGGGATTGGTGCCACATCGGAACTCATGGGCTTGAGATATAGCCGATACAAGTAGTCTTATCTCCGATACAAATCACAACTATCAATATCCTACTGCCAACCAAACCATTTTCACTGTCCCTATACAAACTCCTACTTAATGAGCGGGTTGAATCAATTAAAATTTACATTGTACATGACAATATATCGGATATGGATTAACTGACTTTATATTCATATTCATTTTTTTTCATTCATATCCGCAATTATATCAACTAAGGAGTAATACTTATACTCTACCAAATGGATATCCTATTTTAATTGTTCACTATCAAATAGAAAAAGCAAATTTCATCAAATTTACCGTGTTGTCCCTAACTAATTATTGGAGTAAATTATAATAGTGAAAAGATTCATAATTAATTGATTGATGGTAAAACTTTCATTATCTATAAAATAAGTAGTAATGATCATTATATATATATATATATATATATATATATATATATATATATATATATATATATATATATATATATATATATATATATATGGGTAGGTTCAAACGAGAACCAGAAAAAATGCGAGAACCGCGAGAACTTTTTTATTACATAGTTTTTATGCATTTAAATGCAACAAATTACAAGCAACTGTTAACTAATGCTCATATCACTAACAAACATATGTAATTAACACAAATTGTATGTTAAATTGTAATTATATAAGGTGTTCACATGTTACACAAACAAATATGCACATGTGAACGTGCAACTATATATTTGATTATATAGGTAAAATATAAGTTTTTTCAAACTATTTTATGTTCATTCTTACTCTTCATCAACAGTTATAGATGATTCAATTTACTCACATGTGAAAATATTCGTAAATTAAAATTTCTCGTAGTTCTCACCCTTTTTGTGGTTCTCGTTTGAACTTTTGAATGAATATATATATATATATATATATATATATATATATATATATATATATATATATATATATATATATATATATATATATAGTTTAATATAGAAGAATGTTCTACACTTATAATTTTATACATAAGTTAATTAAAAGTGTAGGTATATGCACGTGTATATATATATTTCGGGTGATAGTGTGTTATCTGATCCATGAAGTATTCACATTATATTTCCATCTGCAATATATTCATTTAGATCGTTCATATCTATTCTTAATTAATCATATGGAATGTATATCCTTAGTAATAGCCTCTTATGCTCATACCAATTTGGTAATGTTCACCAATAAGCAAATGTTAAATAAAACTAGGGGTGTGGGCCGCTTTATTAATTATTCACATCCTATTTCCATCTGCAATATATATTTATTTAGATCGTTCATATATATTCTTAGTTAAACATATGGAATTTATATCCTTACTAATACCCTCTTATGCTCATACCAATTTGGTAATGTTCACCGATAAGCAAATGTTAAATAAAACTAGGGGTGTGTGGGTTGTTTTAGAAGGGTAAAAAGTAAATTAATGAAATTAAAAAACAAAAAAAAAGAATTTAAAATTTGAAAAAAATTAGAAATACAACATTAATAAAATGCCTTTCTATATATAACTCTAAACGATATTTTTTATAATGATATTCTAGAAATTAAACATAGTGCACAATAATTAGTATACTGAGTAATAATAATATTGATATTGATATTGATTTAAGAGGCATTTTATTAAGTTTCCAAAAGATTGATTTTATTTGCCAACTCTATAGTCATTGAACAGATGTGCATTTGTACATTATAATCTAGGATAGTACTCAATTTCGTATTTGTTTATTTATATAATAATAATAATAATAATAGTAATAAATAAATACTAAATAATAAATAATAAATAATAATAATAGTAATAGTAATCTGTCATTTTAGCTATGCACTACAACTAAAGGTTGTGTGTAGCTATGTCGTATGCCGCTGTGAAGTTTCATTGTCCCTTTGTGGGTCTTAGTGGCTGTCAAAATGAGAGTGGAAATGGGCTTGATAGAAGTTCTGTTATCAAGCATCTTAGTGATCGTCATTGTGGTATCGATGCGCGGGATATCACTCGACATTCTCTTACTTCTAATTTGGGTGTTTATACCGAGGCTGATGTTACTTTTAGGCGTATGGGGATTTGGTTATGTGGTGTTTACTACAAAACACACACGGTACGTGCTAAGTGCCGTCATGGTAGGGGCCCGGATGTGCCGCCCCCCGATGAGGGAAATGGTGTTGTTCGTTTTGTGCTTCATAATTTTACCAAGCCACTAGCTCCCTCTTCTCCTGCTCGACTTTGTATTGAGGATGGTTCGGTGCGTGATCATAACGATGGTTTTGACGTGGCTCTCCTTGATCGTTAGTTCTCTAAGGGGTTTCGCACGGTTAAGTCTATCCCTCCCAAGTGTCGTTTGGGGTTTTCTCGGGTTTTGAAAGGTGCTCTTGATAAGGTGATCTCTAAGCCTGATGACATTTTGTGACGATCGCTCCAAATCCATATGGACAATACGTCATTCATTGATTTCATTGCGAGGTAATTGACCTCTATATGATACGTTTTGTAAACATTGCATTCTTTTGAAAAGGCACACCATAAATGAATATTTAAATCAAAGGTTTTCGACATCTGATGATTTCTACATATAGACAATCACTGTAAATAATAGTTTACAATAGTACTTCCATTGACAATGCAGTCAAAATAAGATACATGGTGATGATTTAGTGAATGCAACGTTTCCTTGAAAAATATGCCATGTATGACTCCATGCACATAGCTTGTCTAACATATAAGCAAACAGCGGAAGACTTCTAGGAAACCTGAGAATAAACATGCTAACAAGTGTCAACACAAAGGTTGGTGAGTTCATAGTTTTAGTGTTTCGCATAATCTGTATATAAAAGTGGATCACAAGATTTCAGTTGTTTCATCCAGAAACGTTTATCAATAGATTATATAAAAATGGATCACAAGATTTCAGTTGTTTCATCCAGAAACGTTTATCAATAGATTCTACATAACAGAGCACCCTGGTAACTAAACTTAACGCTATAGTAATAATTACCCCATTCGTTTTAATACACGCAAACCAACGTGTCTTAAACTCAAATAACAGACGTCCGTTAAAAGGCTAGCGCTCTAGCTCGGACGGGGATGTCAAGCCCTATGGATCCATATACAATTATTCGCGTCCACCAGTCCATATCCTATGTACTGGCAGCTACTAGTTACCAAAGCTAAGGGATTTTCGGTTTAACTCAGTGTAGAATTTAGTATGTACTTGTGTCATATTGCGTTTAAAATAAATTGCATGTATTCTCAGCCCAAAAATATTTAAAGCATTTAAAAAGGGAGACTATAACTCACAGTTTAATATTGATATACAATATTGCAGGAAAGCACGTAGATGCATCGGAGATGATAAACACGAGGTTTGATTCACAAAAATACCCCCGAACATTACCCATAATTTCCTTGGCAATAACCCATATTTTCCTTAACTCTAGCTCGCTCGGAAACTCGTTTTGAAAATTACTTGGACAGCACTCCGTCGTAATATTTTATGTACATTATTATTTTTGTATCGCAAAAATAATAACACTAATAATAAAAAAATAATACGATTAATAATAATCTTATTATTAATAATAATAATAATAATAATAATAATAATAATAATAATAATAAATAAATAAATAAATAAATAATATTACGGAGTATATATATTTGTGTATGTGTGTGATTTTAATCGAGCGAAAATACTGAAATTTATAGATGTGGCCTGACAAACACTGCCATGCGATCGCATGGGTTTGAAGGCCTGTGGCCATGCGATTGCATGGCCTCCCCTTCCAGCTCACATATTGTTTGTCATCAAGCTTGTCGACATATTTTAAAAATAATATATATTATATATAATTTATATTAATTATATATATAATATATTATATTCACGTGCATAGTTGACTTGTAATTTTCGTTCTGATAAGTCGTACGCCGTCACTCGACTTATGTCCTGGTTTCGATTTTTCGAACGTCCTATCGTATACTGAGAAAACTTGTACTTTACGTTTCGTGAATCGTACCTTTGTCAAAATATAGTCTTAAATCATCCATAAACTATACCACTGTAGCAAAGTTACTGTAGCCAATTTTTACTGTAGCAATTCACTGTAGCAAAGTCAATTTCACTGTAGCAAATAGTGATTTTCGAAAACACTGTAGCATTTTGGGTACTGTAGCAATTTGAAAATGTTACTATCGTTTACTAAATAACTTGAAATTATATATATGTATATATCTTTTTAATATACATAAATCAGTTTTTAAATACACATTGGAAGTTATTTATAAATAAATTTTAATAATAAATATTTCAACTTATCATATATATTCAAATAGATATTTAAACCAATAAGTTTAATGTACGGTATCAAATAATTAATACATTGTTACCTTTTCAAGTTATAGTATATATGTATCTATTTACATATAATTGTTCGCGAATCGTCGAAAATAACCAAAGGGTATTTAAATATATAAAAGTAGTTCAAAAATTTTGAGATTCAGTTTTACAGACTTTGCTTATCGTGTCAGAAATGTTAATCATACAAAGATTAAGTTTAAATTTGGTCAGAAATTTTCGGGTCATCACACATTTCTTGTTGGGTCTCTTTGTTGGTGTTACCCCTTTGTACCCTTAAAACCTTTCGGCCACAGAGTAGTCGTGAGTCTAGGTCTTCGATAAAGCGTCGGCATCAGGAAGAGAATATTTCCCGTGCTATTTGCTCTTGGGGGACAGCGGGTGGAAGTTTACAGCTTGTGAGGGAGTATTTGGCAGAGGATTCTCCTATGTTGTCAGTGGTTGATGATGAGGTCCTTGATTTGGAAGAGCGTAATATTAAGCAGTGTCGTAGGAAGATTTGTGATGGCCATTACACCGCTGCAGCTCGTGTTCTTTCTTCATCAGGCGTTGCTCCTTATAATGACGCCACACTGGCGGACTTGCTGTCTAAGCACCCTTCTTCTTTAGCTCCATCCTTGCCTGATATGCTGGTTGATCACCTTCACCACGTTATGACTTCTGCGGTTGTTTTGGGCCAGATTAAAAGTTTTCCTCGAGGCACATCATGTGGTAGGGATGGTTTACGTGCACAACACCTTATGGATTGCTTGAGTGGTGCTGCTGTGGCAGTCTCGGATGAGTTGGTTGGCTCTATTACCGGGGTTGTTAATCTCTTTCTAGCTGGAAGGTGCCCTATGGAATTAGGACAGTATATAGCTAGTGCTCCCCTCACACCGCTTGTGAAGCCCGGCGGTGGTCTTCTTCCTATAGCTGTGGTGTAACACCGGCCATTTTTTTTTTAAATACACAGCGGAAGACTTTAATAATAAACACAATATAAGTCACGTCATTACATTAAACCGTATAATTAAGTTTAAGCTTACACAACAGTGTTACGTTATTACAAAACATTATTTAAACAAAAGTCCACATCAGAGTAGGGTTGTCAAACATATCTTCTGCATCAGCACCCATCCCGACTAGCAGTACCTAAACCTGCAAGGGGAGAATATGTGGGAGATTAGCGCACCGCTAAGTGAATGGAATCTATCTAATAGATATAGCTTAAGCCACACACAAGCTATATACATCAACAATACCTGCTAACTACCAACTAGCATATAAAAGACAATACGAGGATCGTCGGCTTGTACGAGCACACGACTCTCAGCTGATCGGGCCTGAGTCTACCGATAGTCCCTGCTACTCAATTCACAGTATAGTTATCCAGATGCAGGGGATGCATCGTTCACACTATACTCCACAATCAGTAGCCTATGGACCCAACCTCCCCTAGGCACGGTTGACCTCATACGGACTCTAACCTCTCCTAGGCACGGTCTCGAGTCCCCAGTCTCCCTAGGCCCGACTGGTGCCATTCACACAGTGTACACATAATTCACATACAACATCAGGCAAACTATATTATTCTATCATAACAATTCCTACACTATGCATGGTAAAAGAGTCAACCACAGTAGCATGATACGCTACTTAAACTCTATCCGTAGATAGACCCACTCACCAATTACCAGCAACTGCTCAGTTATTATTTCTGAGCTTCCTCCTTGTCTTTATCTCCTGAGAACAGCAAAAACCAAGTTAGAATAGTGTTCTCATCAAGATTAGACACACTGACAGCGAATTATAGCAAATTAGTAAAAAAATGCGTCCGCTAAAATTTTCATGCTTAACACTTGTGCACTTTCAAAATTTACATCCTGAACACCAAAATACAAACGGGCAGCATAACGGCTAGAAAAAGGCACTTTGGTAAAACATTCTGCCCTGGACACACAGTCGGTCAACTGTCTCATCAATCGGTCGACTGACATAGACAGTCGGTCGACTGTAGACACAACCAGTCGACTGACTTTCCCAATCGGTCGACTTATTTGGTATTTCCACAATCGGTCGAAAGTCAAACTCAGTCGGTCGGTTCACTCGCCAGTTGGTCGGTTCACCCTCAGTCGGTCGACTGTCGACCGACAGTCGGCCGATTGTGTTCATCTTCCTCAGAAACTGAACAAAGGCTACGGACTTCATGATGAAATCCTCAAATATCGATCTAGAGCTCGTTTTAAACTCCTAAATCGACCACAACTTGTTCACTACTTATTATAGACTCAAAACCCATAACAATTTGACCATAACAACACTTAAATCACTTGGTTTGACACAAATTCAAGCTTTTTACAAAACTCACCCAAAACCATGAATTTAACAACGAATTAAACACAAAAACACATGTTACTTACCTTGATAGACTCAGTAAACGATAACAAACACGATTCTAACACCAATTTGATATCAAGATCAATGTTTAAGGATTAGGGTTTGAAGAGGTGGAAGTTAGGTACGGGAGTGAAGAATGAATTTTCTGGAAACATCACAAAATAAGCAGGTCAAAGCTTATGTATTTGTGTTAAACACAATACCCCATCACACACGGGTATTTACCAGTTATCTGATATCTTTCGCACATGATTAGGTAACCCAAACGAGGTCTAAAAAAATAAACAAACCTGTTCTGGGACCCTTGTCACAAACTGGACACAACACAAATATAATAAAACACTAATTAAATAATTAATATAAAAGCACTTAAGACTAAGCACAAACCCTAAGGGCAAAATAGGCAACTTACAACCAACCCGGGTTTCAGTCTGTTACATGTGGGTACTGTTTGGCGACGTCTTGTTTCGAAGGTTGGCGCTGCTATGGTTGGCCAGTCTTTGGGAAGTTACTTCGGTGGTCTTCAATTTGGTGTTGGTGTTTCTTCAGGTGGTGAGGCAATTCTTCATGCTGTGAATCGGTTGATTGAGGATCGTGGCTCTGATGTTGGCCTCTCTATGTTATTAATTGATTTTCAAAATGCATTCAATCTAGTTGATCGTACGGTCATGTTGCGTGAAGTTCGCCGCCTTTGTCCGAGAATTTCTCGGTGGGTTGAATTTTGCTACTCTAATCCAGCCAGATTGTATTATGGGAACCACACCTTATGGTCTTCGCAGGGGGTGCAACAGGGTGATCCCCTTGGTCCGCTACTTTTTGCTTTGGTCTTACAACCCTTGGTTTCTAAAATCAGAGATAATTTTGAGGTTTGTCTTCAGGCGTGGTATTTGGATGATGGCACTATTATTGGGGACACTTTGGTGGTGGGGAAGGTTTTGCATTTGATTATGGAGGATGGGCCTCGTTTTGGGCTACATCTCAACGTTGAAAAAACAGAAATTTTCTGGCCTACGGAGGACCCTCGCAGCAGGCAAGTAGGTGTCTTTCCTCCTAATATTGCTCGACCTTTAAATGGTGTTAAGTTGCTTGGGGCCCCCGCAAGTTCCGATCCTAGTTTTAGTAGTGAACTGGTGATGTAAAGGGTGACCAAGTCCATTGCGCTTATGGATAAGGTTGCTAAGCTTGATGATCCTCAGTGTGAGTTGTTGTTGCTTAGGGCATGTACGGGAGTTTCTAAACTCTACTTTACCTTGCGTACTTGTCCTCCTAGTATATTTGAGGCTGCTCAACGCGCTTTCGATGGAGCCCTTCGATCTTCCTTGGAGCGTATTGTTACTGCTTCAGGGCCTGGGTTTGGTGATTGGCAGTGGCGGCTTGCCACCTTGCCATTTGCATTTGGAGGGCTTGGTGTTTATTCTGCGAGAGATGTTCGTCATTATGCTTTTGTGGCTTCTCGATTACAGTCTGCTGGGTTGCAGACCAAGCTCCTACGTCATGCGGGTATTGTTGGTCTTGGTCGTGCTTTTGAAGATGCATTGGGTCTGTTTAATAAAACGGTTGGGTTTGATATTTTAGGTAATCCGAGTGAGGTCGCTGCCCCAATACTCATGAAGAAATTGGCAGATGTTTATTTCACAAAGGTTACCGCTTCTGCAAAATCCACTTTTTCGTTATCTCCCCGACAATTGGCCTTATGGAAATCATAGCAGGGTGATCACACCTCTGCTTGGCTAAGGGCAGTCCCTATTTTGGGGTTGGGTCGGACGATGAACGCAAAGACTTACCGATGTGTGTTGTGCTACCGGTTGGGTGTTTCATTGTTCTCTATCTCGACGGCATGCTCTGCATGTTCAAGGGTTTTTACTGGGGATATTTTCGGGGATCACGCGGTGTCTTGTACTGGTATGGTGGGTATTAAGCATCGACATAATATTGTTCGGGATTCCCTTGTTGATGTTTGTTATCGATCTGGGATTTCAGCGAGAAAGGAGGTTGACATTGGGTTCTCTGGAGGGAACGACAGGCCCTAAGACCTGCAGATGTGTTACTTTATTCCTGGGATTGTGGTCGCGATGTTTGTGTTGACTTGACAGGGTCTTCTCCTTTGACACAGTCTGCGCTTTCTGACTTTGTCCCTGGACGTGCTGTGGTTGATGCGGCTCGTCGGAAGCGGGTCAAGTACGAATCTAGCTGTCAGGCGATTGGTTATGGTTTCATTCCTTTCTCATTTTCTTCCCTTGGGGAATTAGAGAAGGAGGCTGTTTCTTTGCTAAAGCGGGTTCAGAAGTGTTCGATGGCGCAAGATATTGGTGCCGGTGCTGCTGCTCATATTTTTACTAGGATATGTTTTGCTATTGCTAGAGGTGTGGGGGCCCAGATTGTCTCTAGGCTTCCCACAAATTTTTTGTAAGTTTTAAATCTTTTAAGTTTATAATAATAATAATAATAATAATAATAATAATAATAATAATAATAATAATAATAATAATAATAATAATAATAATAATAATAATAATAATAATAATAACTATTAGTTTATATGTTTAATAAATAATAAAAAAAAAGAACTACATATCTTGCAAAACATGCACATCGATGGCTACTACTTACTACTTCTACTATAAAAGGCAAACTTCACGCACACTTATCTACCATCTACCACTATCCTTAATCATTCCATGAGAATACTCTTCTCCACTTCTTTTATATGCTTTTCATTCATTTCCAACTTAAGATACATACACCATATCATATCTTTTTATCAAAAGATCGAGAAGCTAATATCATAACTTGGAACTCATAACCAAGATTTGTAACAATATTAGGCTTTCATACACTCTCTTAGTAAATTAAGTGTTCATTTTATTCAACCCGAGGATGTCCAACATCTTACCACATTCATCACAACCCACAAGGAATAGTTTGGACGAGCTTGATGTGTTTGAGGCAGCTCGTTATTTTTCGGGAGCCAATGAAAACTTCTTCATTGGCAACCAAAAAGCTGCCGGTGGCAAAGCTAGAATTTTAGGTAACAATACACAAAAGTATTCCATGAGGCCTTTTGGAAGAATGAGTCTTGACATGCCAAGCCATAGAGAAAATTCAAATCCTCTACAAGCCATTTTTGTAGATAATCCCATAATGATCAAAAAAGAGATCAAGAAGTCAAAACAACCAAGCTCACCAGGGGGAAAGTTGGCTCATTTCTTGAATTCTCTCTTCAATCAAACATCTTCAAAGAAGTCAAAGTCAAAATCAAAGTCAACAAAGGATCAAGATGAGAGTCCTAGTAGTTGGAGAAGGAAGAGAAGAAGTAGCATTAGCCATTTTACAAGTGCAAACAACTCCTTCAACAATACAAACCCCACCATTTTAAGTGATTCAAGATCTCAATTTTCAAACTCTACAAGTTCAGGCTTTAGAACACCACCACATTATCACATGATAGCACACACACCTACAAAGACCTCAAGCTATAGAGACACCAAAAGCTATTCATATTCTAAACCTCCGCCAAGTCAGATTACTAAAATACCCATCAATGGAAACCTCAACAATATTGACAATAAACACATGAGTGTGGAGAAAGTAAATATTTTTGATTATAAACAAGGACATCATCCTGATAAGTATATTCTAAAGGAAGATATTAATGATTTTAAGAGGTTTATTAAGGAGGATGATGGAGATAGTGATTCAAGTTCTGATCTTTTTGAGTTAACAAATTGTGATCTGGGTTTTTATTCAAGTGGTTTACCTGTTTATGAAACCACACATATGGATAGCATCAATAGAGGTGCACCAATTGCGAGCTAATTAATTAGCATGTGGCCTCAGGTTCAGAAATTTCTCAATCCGAAACATCATGTTTTGTAACAAAACACCCTAGCTAGTTAATTTTAACTTGTATTGCTTGCTGTATACATGTAGAAAATTAATCTTAATTATCGGTTATTTTAGTTAACTCCCTCTCTTTATTAATATTTTTAAAAAACGAAAACTTTCATAGAAACGAAGTAGTTTTCAAAAAGAAAACGTCAACACAAAAGAGTTACAAAAAACAAGACTCGCACCTAGAAAACTACAAATCAACTATCTATAACCGAACCTTTAAACCGAACAACACAAAACTCAACCAACAAACCAAAGGAAATACATGATGAATACATGATGGAATCTACCTAACAGATATAGCTTAAGCCACACACAAGCTATATACTAACAACAACACTTGCTGACTACCAACTAGCATACAATAAGACAATACGAGGATCGGTGGCTTGTACGAGCACACGACTCTCAGCTGATCGGGCCTGAGTCTACCGATAGTCCCTGCTACTCAATTCACAGTATAGTTATCCATATGCAGGGGATGCATCGTTCACACTATACTCCACAATCAGTAGCCTATGGACCCAGCCTCCCCTAGGCACGGTTGACCTCATATGGACTCTAACCTCTCCTAGGCACGGTTTCGAGTCTCCAGTCTCCCTAGGCCTGACTGGTGCCATTCACATAGTGTACACATAATTCATATACAACATCAGGCAAATGATATTATTCTATCATGGCAATTTCTACACTATGCATGGTAAAAGAGTCGACCACAGTAGCATGATATGCTACTTAAACTCTATCCGTAGATAGACCCACTCACCAATTACCAGCAACTGCTCAGTTATTATTTCTGAGCTTCCTCCTTGTCCTTATCTCCTGAGAACAGCAAAAACCAAGTTAGAATAGTGTTCCCATCAAGATTAGACACACTGACAGCGAATTATAGCAAATTAGTAAAAAAAATGCGTCCGCTAAAATTTTCATGCTTAACACTTGTGCACTTTCAAAATTTACATCCTGAACACCAAAATACAAACGGGCAGCATAACGGCTAGAAAAAGGCACTTTGGTAAAACATTCTGCCCTGGACACACAGTCGGTCGACTGACACTGACAGTCGATCGACTGTCGACACAACTGGTCGACTGACCTTACCAGTCGGTCGATTCACTTGGTATTACATCAATCGGCCGAAGGTAAATCTCAGTCGGTCGGTTCACTCAACAATCGGTCGGTTCACCATCAGTCGGTCGACTGTCGACCGACTGTGTTCATCTTCCTCAGAAACTGAACAAAGGCTACGGACTTCACGATGAAATCCTCAAATCTCGATCTAGAGCTCGTTTTAAACACCAAAATCGACCACAACTTGTTCACTACTTGTTATAGACTCAAAACCCACAACAATTTGACCATAACAACACTTAAATCACTTGTCTTGACACAAATTCAAGCTTTTTACAAAACTCACACAAAACCATGAATTTAACAACGAATTAAACACAAAAACACATGTTACTTACCTTGATAGACTCAGTAAACGATAACAAACACGATTCTAACACCAATTTGAGCTCAAGATCAATGTTTAAGGATTAGGGTTTGGTTAGGTGGGAGGGATGAAGGTACGGTGTTTTAGTGAATTTTCTAGAAATGGGAAGAAAAAGAAGTACACTAGTCACTTAATTGAGTTTAATTCCCACACTGTACAACACACGGGTATTTACCTGTTATCTGATATCTTTCGCACAAGATTAGGTATCCCAAACGAGGTCCAATTGAAATAAACAAACCTGTTCTGGGACCCTTGTCACAAACTGGTCACAACACAATTGTAATAAAACACTAATAAAATAATTAAAATAAAAAGCACTTAAGACTAAGCACAAACCCTAAGGGAAAAACTAGTCCATTTACAACTAGCCTGGGTTTCAGTCTGTTACAAATCCACCCCCTTAAGGAGATTCCGTCCTCGAAATCTGGTCTTGGTCAAACAAATGAGGGTAGCGATTTCTCATCAACTCTTTCGTTTCCCACGTAATATTGGAACCCAAACTGTGTTTCCACTCGATCAATACCATCGGTATCTCTTTATTTCTCAACTTAGTCACCTTTCGGTCAACTACACGGACCGGCTCTTCCACCAATTTCTTATTCAAATCGACCGTTAAATCTTCTAAAGGAAGGAGTTGCGTTTCATCATCGACTTTACACTTACGAAGATAACACACGTTAAATGTATTATGAATACCGGCTAACTCTGGCGGAAGATCTAACACCACAGTCTGATCATTCAACACTTCACTGATCTGAAATGGACCAATAAATCTTGGTGCTAACTTACCACGTTTACCGAATCTGATAACCCCTTTCCACGGCGAAACTTTTAGATACACTCGTTCACCCACATGAAAGGTTACCGGACGTCTACGCGGATCAGCATACATTTTCTGCCTATCTCTAGCGGCTTTCAACTTTTCTCTCGCAATTGCAACTTTTTCAGCTGTCATTTGAACAATTTCGGGACCTGCAAACTGTTTCTCCCCGGCTTCTAACCAACAAGTCGGAGTTCTGCAACGACGACCGTACAACATTTCATAGGGCGGCATCCCTATACTCTAATGATATGAATTATTATACGTGAATTCGACCAACGGTAAATGTATATCCCACGAACCACTGTATTCTAACACACAAGCCCTTAACATATCCTCCAAAGTCTGTATCGTTCTTTCACTCTGACCGTCTGTCTAAGGATGATAAGCTGTACTTAAATTCACACGTGTACCCAGATTCTGTTGAAGACTATTCCAAAAGTTTGACACAAATCTGGAATCTCTGTCTGAAACGATCGATAACGGCACACCATGTCGACTAACTATTTCTTTCACATACAAATCGGCTAACTCACTTAACGAAGCTGTCTCATGAGTAGCAAGAAAATGAGCACTTTTAGTTAGACGATCCACTATTACCCAAATCATATCGTGTCGTTTCTGAGTTCTTGGTAGTTTGGTCACAAAATCCATCGTTATATGTTCCCATTTCCACTCTGGAATCTGTAACTGACGTAATGAACCATAAGGTTTCTGGTGTTCTGCCTTCACTTGAGCACAAATATGACACTTTTCGACATATCGAGCGATATCTGTTTTCATTGTCGACCACCAATACACTGTTTTCAAATCTTGATACATCTTATTACTACCCGGATGTACTGTCAATCTGGATTTGTGAGCTTCTGTTATAATTAAATCCCTCAAATCTCCAAGCTTAGGCACCCAAACACGATTGTTTAAAGTCTTTAGTCCACGTGAGTCATCAATTAAGTTCACTTTTTGTTTGATCATTTGTTCAGATTTAATATGTTCGTCCTCCAAAGCACAGGCCTGAACGGTTCTTAAGCTGTTAATCAAATCTGGAGTTATATTCAAATGAAGGAATTTCACATTTTCACTTGACTTTTTATGACTTAGCGCATCTGCAACCACATTTGCCTTACCCGGATGATATTTAATTTCACAATCATAATCCTTAATCAACTCTTGCCACCGTCTCTGACGCATATTCAATTCTTTCTGTGAGAAGATATATTGCAAACTCTTATGATCTGTACAAATAACACAACGGGTTCCATACAAATAGTGTCTCCACAGTTTCAAAGTAAACACTACTGCTGCCATTTCAAGATCATGCACTGGATAATTCTTCTCATGAACTTTCAACTGTCGCGAGGCGTAGGTGATTACTTTATCTCTCTGCATTAAGACACAACCCAACCCAGCAAATGACGCATCACAGTATACCACGAAGTCGTCTGAACCTTCTGGTAAAGCTAACACTGGTGCCTGACACAGTAGCTGTTTCAAAATCTGAAAAGCTTTTTTCTGTTCATCAGTCCATCGAAAGGCTACATCTTTACGAGTCAACTTAGTCAACAGACCCGCTATTTTAAAAAAATCTTTGATAAACCTGCGATAATAACCAGCCAACTCCAGAAAACTCTTAATCTCAGTCGGAGTCTTCGGAGAATTCCAATTCATTATCGCTTCTATCTTTATCGGATCAACCTTTATACCTTCAGCACAAATCACATGACCCAAAAACTGCACTTCACGTAACCAAAATTCACATTTTGAAAATTTTGCAAATAGCTGCTCACGTTTCAGCAAATTCAAAACCTGTCTCAGGTGTTCAGCATGTTCACTCTCTGTCTTTGAATACACTAGTATGTCGTCTATGAACACAATCACAAACTTATCTAAGAACGGACGACTGATAGTGCTCCAAATGAACATATATTTTGTAGCAATATCCACCCAATATGTAAATTATTTAGTTGTAATTGTCCTATTTTAAGTTGTAATCGTTTATATTAAATAAGTGCGAACACAAAATGCGAAAACGACGATTTAAAGACGTAAACGTCCAAAAAGCTCAAATGTACAAGATACAATCCAAGTGGTTCAATTTATTGATAAGAAACGTCTAAAAATGACAAAAGTACAAGTTGCGGAACACAAAGTACAAGATATTAAATTATACGAAAGGACGTTCGAAAATTCGGAACCGGGACATGAGTCTACTCTCAATGCGCGACGCAACGGTGCAAAAATTACAAGTCAACTATGCACATAAATAAAATATAATATTTAAATAATTCTTAAAATTATTTATATATTATATTATTATTTAATAACGTCGACAAGCAAAGATCCAAAATCATGTGAGCTGGAAATTCAAACTCCGCGACTCGCGGAGTTTGAAGGGTAAAAGTGCCGCAACTCGCGGAGTTTGAAATTTCAGAAATGTCCTATAAATATCAACGTTTTCTGCCGAGTTTTAATACACCAAAAATAATATATATATATATATATATATATATATATATATATATATATATATATATATATATATATATATATATATATATTATACTATAGGGTAGTTTTATATTAGATTAGTTTGGGTTATGTAAAGGTTATTTTACGGGTTTTAAAGTCGAAGCTCTGTCCGTGTAACACTACGCGATAAATAATCAATGTAAGCTATGTTCTCCTTTTTAAATTGATGTCTCGTACTTAAGTTATTATTATGCTTATTTAAGACGACGTAATCATGATGTTGGACTAAAAATAATTAAAATTGGGTAATTGGGCTTTTTACCATAATTGGGGTTTGGACAAAAGAACGGCATTTGTGAAAATTAGACTATGGGCTATTAATGGGCTTTATATTTGTTTAACTAAATGATATTTTGTTAATTTTAATATAAAGATTTACAATTGGACATACCTATAAATAACCATATACACTCGATCGGACACGGTGGGCGGGATATTTTTATGTACGAATAATCGTTCATTTAACAGGACACGGGAATGGATTAATAGTCTATGGAATTATTAAAACAGGGGTGAAATTATGTACAAGGACACTTGGCATAATTGATAACAAAGTATTAAAACCTTGGGTTACACGCAGTCGATATCCTGGTGTAATTATTAAACAAAGTATTAAGACCTTGTTACAGTTTAAGTCCCCAATTAGTTGAAATATTTAACTTCGGGTATAAGGATAATTTGACGAGGACACTCGCACTTTATATTTATGACTGATGGACTGTTATGGACAAAAACCAGACGGACATATTGAATAATCCAGGACAAAGAACAATTAACCCATGGGCATAAAACTAAAATCAACACATCAAACATCATGATTACGGAAGTTTAAATAAGCATAATTATTTTATTTTATATTTCATCGCACCTTTAATTATTCGTCATTTATATTTTTTGTTATTTATTTTATTTTGTTAATTAAATTTACTTTACGCTTCGCTTAAAATATAAAATCGACAAACCGGTCATTAAACGGTAAACCCCCCTTTTATATATTATTATATATATATATATATATTTATATATTTTTGTACAAATGTAATTATATAAAAATATAGTGTAACCGTCTCCTTGTGGAACGAACCGGACTTACTAAAAACTATACTACTCTACGATTAGGTACACTGCCTATAGTGTTGTAGCAAGGTTTAGGTATATCCATTTTGTAAATAAATAATTAAAACTTGTGTAATATTTCGTCGTATTTCGTATTTAAATTAATACTATTTCATATACAACTCGCATAACATCAAGTATTTTTGGCGCCGCTGCCGGGGAAATCGGCGAAACGCTATATTTTTAATTTATTTTTGTATAAATATGTTTATATATATTTTTAGAAAAACAATATAAAATTAAAAAAAAAATGTTTTTCAACCTCCGCGACTCGCGGAGATTTTCTGGAACGGGACATCGCGACTCGCGGAGCCGCCCTGTCAGGCCACAAAGAAACCCTAAAAAGCATTAATTACGGGGTATTATTAATTATTATTATTATTTAACCCTAATTACTTTATTATTATTATTATTATTTAGTTTAAGTTTTTAAATTAATTAGTTATAATTAATTATATTTAGTTTTAATATATAAAAAAATAATACTTTTATATAATATAAAAATAAAAATATAATAATAATATTTTTTATAAAAATAAGTAATTTTATCACTTTTTATAATTTGTATCCTTTTATTTAGTGTAATCGTAATATTTTGTATATTTTTCGTTCGCAATTAGTTTTAAAATTAGTTTTTCCGTAGTTATTTTATATGTATAGATTCTTAGGCTTTGCCGTAAAATCCCTTAAGTGCTTTTTCTTTAGATTAAGATTTAGGCGCTTTGGAATTTTGCGACGCCGTTTTTCGCTTTAGTTTTAAATAGATTTTAGTGCCTTTAAGTAATTTCCGTTTTCTGAATAAAATTGCATTTACCTTTAGACCTTTAGGCGCAACTTTTTAGATATAATTTTTAGACTTTTAAGTTTCGACGTTTTTCTTTCTTATTTTTATTTTTCGACGTTTTTCGACGCGTATTTTTTTTCTTTCTTATTTCTCGACGATCTAGTTTTTAGGACTTAGAATTTTCTCTATTTCTTCTCTATAATTTCTTTAAAATTTCAACGAAAAATTATTTTAAGCGGTTAAATTGATAGACATTCAAATTTTCTGCTTCGTAGTAATAGTTAGATTTGTTAGTGGCTGAGTTGTGAGCTTCCGATTTAAAGGGTTCTGGCTCCCTGCTGCATCTATTGGCTATTCGAAACGTGGGCAGAAGCAGAAAAGTCTATTAATTTAATAACTTATATAATTTTTTTTATTTTATTTTATAACTAATAGGATAATTAGTAAATGCACCACATTGTAGCTAAAATTTGGTAATAAACGCATTATGAAAAATCTCGAAAATATCTTAGAAACTCTTTATGACATCCGAAATCAATTTCATCAATACTCTCAAACAGGTGTTGATGACAATTCGTTCGGTCAATCTTGGATCACGAATGACGAAACAATAACTGGTTGTGAAATCTGTGGAGATTATCACTCAACATGGGAATGTTATTATTACGTTCCTATGGAAAATTACGCACCCACGGAACCCGAATGGAATGATTATGAAGAATACAATTCAAATTGGGATTATTCCCAAGAATATTTCCAAACTCAACAACCAGTAGACGAGGAAAATTACGTGTCTGAAAATTTATTAGACAATATGAAAATCAAACTCGAAGAACTCAATGCTCAAAATGAACAAATGAGAGAGTTTGTAAACCGGCAAGCTGAAACTCTATCAGATTACACACTTGTTGATCTGAGGAGTATTGTGCAAGAAAATTTTATATCATCGAATTTTGATGAATTCGAGAGCTCCGAAATCACCAACTATCTCGATGATACTTTTTATTCAGTTTTACCAATTTCACAACATATCGACACATTAGCCTCTACCGAAAAAATCATCGATCCATCAATGAATGAAGAAGAAGTAAGGGTGACAAATTGGTACTCTTGGGAAAACGATAACGTTGAAAATTTTACCCCCGAGACCAAAATGGTGAGACCAATAAGTACCATTAATGAAGAAGAATTTGCTTTGATCCAGAAATTCACCATTCCACAACCTTCCAACCCAATATTCTCAATAGACGAGTCATCCATCAGAAATGAACTACGAGCTGTAATAGATAATGACACCTCGAATTTCACCCAATTGGGTAATAGAGGTGAAACCTTTGATCCCGAGAATGAACGGAAGGAAATGTTAGGAATTGTCCGCCCTATAATATGTATGTCGATGTATATCGATCCATTTGACCAAGAACCAGAAAAGAGACATATCCATTTACTAAAAGCTGCACTTAAAAAAGAATTAGGTAGTGACGATCGGGTGGGTCTAAACTTTAAACCCATTGATATAATATATACCACCCGAGATGTAAATAAGTGGCTCACTATTTTAATTCGTGGAACTTATTCTACTGACTTCACATGTCGTAAGCTAAGTGTGGGGAAGTCTAACCCCACTTAACGTTAAATTAGGGGTTCGGGTTAGTGCATAACTCGTTAAATAAACATGCATAATAAGTAAGGATAAAAGACGCATTTTCAAATATTAGCAAACAGTTCAGAAAAGCAACCGTTTTTGAAGAAAAACATGTGTGATAAAACAAGAAGGAATGAATGATGAGGCGCGCCATCTATCATTCGACGAGCTTTGTAATTACAAACTGGGTATTTTCAATCACTTTTCTACACTAATCACCCTCATGAATTTATAATTAGAGTCTGATTTCATGCAAATGAGGGCATTGCATGATCTCAAGTGTGGGGAAGGGTTATAAATTCTCTCGGGTTTATACTTGGTTTATTTGCCAAATTTTATGAAAATTTGAAAAATTTTCAACTAAATGAATTTAAAATCATGTTTATATATATTTATGAACGGTAAAAACTAGGTGTTAATACCGAAATTATCGTTACCTCGGAAAGAACATAAATTGAGAAACACCCTAAAACTCTTGAATTCATTTAAAATGGAATAAAGGAGAATAAAAAGGCAAAGAAAGAAACTAAGTGTGGGGAGAATGTACCAAGTTATTCAATTAAAAACTATCTATCATATGTTTCTGTAAAGTTATTGCAGGTGCTTCTGTTTTGGACTAATTAACTGTTTTACCCGATTTATTGTAATACTTTTGAAAGAATAAATGGATCTACACGATGAATCTATTCCATCATTAAAAGGAAGTAAAGTCTTCCGAAAAAGACACGCGCTTCTTGATTTAGGTCAGGAAGTTGTCGTCCAGACCAGCTATAGGTTGACGAAAAATCTAGAAAAGTCATCATTAAAATCAGCAGGAAATCCACGGACCTCAGCATCAAACAGGGTCGCCAAGTGGTCAGATTTATCCTAACCATGAGAAGGATTTATCTCGTACAATGGGGGGGCACCGTGCAAATTAGCTTGATAAGACTAATAAATCAGATCCCCAAAAAGGATAATCTCCTTAAAGATTAAAAATCAGCTTTTAAGCCTGATATTACTCAATCCTTGAGATTGACCTTAAATATTGAGAATTACAAACTCATGGAATTCAATGATATCTAAACTCAAGCTTGAACGAGAAAATATTTTGATCAAAATTAAAACCGATTTGTTTTCTGAAAACCTATTTTCAATGCGTTCATTACCATTGAACGTAAAATCCTAGGAATTCACCTGGAATTCATTAGGTCACCTGAACCAAATCGGGTGTCAACCGTAAGAACGATGGTTGCATAGCATGGTCGAAGACAGGACCTTGTGCCAGACCGAAAAATTATAAGGGTGAGCTTTACTATTGCTCCTACAAAGGATAGTACTAGTATCCGACATGATATAGACCATAATCAAATGCATGTCATTAGACATTGCCTTAACAGTTTCTTGTTCATCGCTTTCCTTTACAACCGGACGGTAGTTTGCCGAAAGGTAATATACGGGACAAGTAAACTCGACGTGTTGCTTTCCTAATATAAGGTTAGCAAGTGGGTAACACAAAACCATAAGTTTTGAGCTAAAATTTTCAAATCTGAAACCCACAAAACCCAAAAAAAAAAATCATTTTGCAAACACCGGTGAAGGGTTATTCCGGAAAACTTATCTAAGGTAAAAGCTAGATTGAATTTTCAAAAGATCAAATGTTTTCATAAAGATCTAATTTCCTTAAGGATCTACATTTTCATAGTCATGTGGGACTGTAAACCGCCTTTCAAATGTGCACTTTGCTTTGGAAACCGAAAGTAAATCGGCTATTTGATTGCAAGTGTCGTTGACCTAAACCCGAGGCAACTGTGGATGACACACCCACCTTTAACGATGGTTCTACCGTTACTATCATTATTTATACCGCCGTATCAAAATCACTGATGTATAAAGTGTGAAGAATAAAGAAGTGATTCGTGTAATTTAATTTCAAGTTCTGTATTGCTTGAGGACAAGCAACGCTCAAGTGTGGGGATATTTGATAGTGCTCCAAATGAACATATATTTTGTAGCAATATCCTCCCAATATGTAAATTATTTAGTTGTAATTGTCCTATTTTAAGTTGTAATCTTTTATATTAAATAAGTGCGAAGACAAAAGGCGAAAACGACGATTTGAAGACGCAAACGTCCAAAAAGCTCAAATGTACAAGATACAATCCAAGTGGTTCAATTTATTGATAAGAAACGTCTAAAAATGACAAAAGTACAAGTTGCGGAACAAAAAGTACAAGATATTAAATTATACGAAAGGACGTTCGAAAATTCGGAACCGGGACATGAGTCTACTCTCAACGCGCGACGCAACGGTGCAAAAATTATAAGTCAACTATGCACATAAATAAAATATAATATTTAAATAATTCTTAAAATTATTTATATATTATATTATTATTTAATAACGTCGACAAGCAAAGATCCAAAATCATGTGAGCTGGAAATTCAAACTCCGCGACTCGCGGAGTTTGAAGGGTAAAAGTGCCGCAACTCGCGGAGTTTGAAATTTCAGAAATGTCCTATAAATATCAACATTTTCTGCCGAGTTTTAATACACCAAAAATAATAATAATAATACTCCTCTAATAATAATAAATAAATAAATATATATATATATATATATATATATATATATATATATATATATATATATATATATATATATATATATATATATATATATATATATATATATATATATATATATAGTATAGGGTAGTTTTATATTAGATTAGTTTGGGTTATGTAAAGGTTATTTTACGGGTTTTAAAATCGAAGCTCTGTCCGTGTAACACTACGCGATAAATAATCAATGTAAGCTATGTTCTCTTTTTTAAATTGATGTCTCGTACTTAAGTTATTATTATGCTTATTTAAGACGAAGTAATCATGATGTTGGACTAAAAATAATTAAAATTGGGTAATTGGGCTTTTTATCATAATTGGGGTTTGGACAAAAGAACGACATTTGTGGAAATTAGACTATGGGCTATTAATGGGCTTTATATTTGTTTAACTAAATGATAGTTTGTTAATTTTAATATAAAGATTTACAATTGGACATACCTATAAATAACCATATACACTCGATCGGACACGGTGGGCGGGATATTTATATGTACGAATAATCGTTCATTTAACCGGACACGGGAATGGATTAATAGTCTATGGAATTATTAAAACAGGGGTGAAATTATGTACAAGGACACTTGGCATAATTGATAACAAAGTATTAAAACCTTGGGTTACACGCAGTCGATATCCTGGTGTAATTATTAAACAAAGTATTAAGACCTTGTTACAGTTTAAGTCCCCAATTAGTTGGAATATTTGACTTCGGGTATAAGGATAATTTGACGAGGACACTCGCACTTTATATTTATGACTGATGGACTGTTATGGGCAAAAACCAGACGGACATATTGAATAATCCAGGACAAAGAACAATTAACCCATGGCCATAAAACTAAAATCAACACATCAAACATCATGATTACGGAAGTTTAAATAAGCATAATTATTTTATTTTATATTTCATCGCACCTTTAATTATTCGTCATTTATATTTTTTGTTATTTATTTTATTTTGTTAATTAAATTTACTTTACGCTTCGCTTAAAATATAAAATCGACAAACCGGTCATTAAACGGTAAACCCCCCTTTTATATATTATTATTATTATATATATATTTATATATTTTTGTACAAATGTAATTATATAAAAATATAGTGTAACCGTCTCCTTGTGGAACGAACCGGACTTACTAAAAACTATACTACTCTACGATTAGGTACACTGCCTATAGTGTTGTAGCAAGGTTTAGGTATATCCATTTTGTAAATAAATAATTAAAACTTGTGTAATATTTCGTCGTATTTCGTATTTAAATTAATACTATTTCATATACACCTCGCATAACATCAACGACACACTCTATTCATTAAATCCATGAAGGCTACTGGCGAATTCGTCAACCCAAACGGCATGACAAGAAATTCATAATGACCATACCTAGTTCTGAATGTTGTTTTAGGTATATCTGATTCAGAAACACGAACCTGATGATACACGGATCGTAAATCTATCTTGGAAAAGAATGAAGCACCCTGTAACTGATTGAACAAATCGTCTATTCGAGGTAATGGATACTTATTTTTCACTGTTCTTTTGTTCAATTCACGATAATCAATACACATACGCATTGACCCATCTTTCTTTTTAACAAACAATACCGGAGCACCCCACGGTGAAGAACTTGGTCGGATAAACCCACGATCTAATAACTATTAAATCTGTGACATCATTTCACGGATTTCAGATGGCGCTAATCGGTATGGAGCTTTTGCAACTGGAGTTGTTCCAGGAACCAACTCAATCTTATATTCGACTTTCCTTACCGGCGGCAGACCTGGTAACTCATCGGGGAACACTTCGGGAAATGCTGATACCACCGGAAATGAATCACAACCCTTTGCCTTCGACTTTTTTGCTTTCATCATGGTTATCAACGAAAAATTATACCCACCCCGCTCCCCTCGGGACACAACACTGGTTCCGTCGATCGAACGAAAGGTAATCATTTTCCTATCACACTTAATATTAGCTCTAAGCGAGCTCAACCAATCCATTTCTAATACTACATCAAAGCTAGGAATAGGTAACACTAAACAAGTCACTGGGAAAGACTTCCCTTCGATCTCTATACAAACCCCAGACACATATGTTGTGACGGGTGTGGTCTTACCATCGGCTACTTCTACACTAACCGGCTTGGGTAACACAGTAATTGGTAAATTCAACTTAGCACAGAAATATAGGGACATAAAACACCTATTGGCACCACAATCAAACAATACGCGAGCAGGTATTGAGTGGATTAGAAACATACCGGTGATCACTTCGTCGGTTGCCACAGCATTCTCAACCGACATCTGAAAAGCTCTAGCCTCTGATGTTGGAGGGTTCTTCCTCTTCTGCCCACTCGAGGCAGTTGACCCTACGGCTGATGCTGAACGCGCCCCTGACCCTGCCCCGGAACTACCACTAACTTCGATGGACAACTAACTGCACGATGCCCTGGTTTATGACAACTCCAACACACACTATTCGGATACGGACATGCTGAAGACTCATGCCCAACCACACCACACTTTAAGTATCTTCTTGTAGCCTCAGAACACTGACCACTGTGAGAATATCGACACGTGTGACACCAATTCCCTTTACCTGATCCAGATCCAGAACTACTCTGACCACTTTTACCCTTCGATTTAAACCCACTAGAATTCTTGGATTTAGATCCTGATTGACCAGATACTTGCCCACCTTGTTGTAGCACATTGCTAAACATTCTGTTTCTGGCGGCCTGAACATCACTTTCCACCATCTTAGCCATCACAACAGCTTGAGACAACGATGTAGCTGTTCTAACAAAAGTTCGGTACTCTGGAAAAATGATATTAACAAAATGCTATATACGAGACGCTTCGTCTGGCACCCACTGTTGTACAAACCTCAGTTTATCCATATATTTCTCTACTACCTCGTCGATCATCATTTTAGGTGTCATCTTCATTTCAAGAAACTCAGTCTTGATTCGGTCCATATCAAACGGATTACAATACTGTTCACAAACCTTCCCATGAAACCGCTCCCATGTGATCATACTCACTTGTTCTTTCGGTATACTAGAAATCAAGGAATCCCACCAAATCATAGCCCTACCTTTCAACAGTCGACTAGCATATGTTACTTTTAGCTCAGGTTCACACTGACACGCTTCAAATACCCTTTCAATTTCTCACTATCAATTGAGAGTTACAGTCGGATCAGTACTTCCAGAAAACTCAGAGGGTTTGCAATCACGGAAGTTCTTATAAGTACATCTTTTGGGTGGTTGCATGTAAGGTTGTTGGAACATTTGCATTTGGTATGGGTTCATCATCATGGGATTTTGGTAAGTAAAAGTGTTTTGCGGTGGCATATAGTATTGGTTAGGTATTTGATTCTGATACTGGGTCTGGTGCACATTAGGTATCGTTTGGGATTGCACAGTTGGGAATCCAGGTGGTGTATCATCATTTCCAGAATGCCTCGCTAATTCAAGCTCATTAATTTTGCCTTCAGCCTCTTTTAGCTTGCTTTCTAACTGAAGGATGTAACTATTCTGATCATCAACTGACTCAACACCCTCTTCTGGTGCTCTGAATGTTCTGGGGTTGGATGGGCCAGTTGTGTTTCTATCAGCCATACCTGTGCTACAAAATAGCTCACACAAAAGCTTAGTGGATAACAGTTAGTTCAATCACAATTAACACACGTATATCATATTTTCACTTAGCCCCCTCTCCCACATACATGTTTGACTTGCCTCAGGGTTTGGGAACAAAGTACGCGCACGTATTTGCTGCCAAACCATGCTCTGATACCAACTTGTAACACCGGCCATTTTTTTTAAAACACAGCGGAAGACTTTAATAATAAACACAATATAAGTCACGACATTACTTTAAACCGTATAATTAAGTTTTAACTTACACAACAGTGTTATGTTATTACAAAACATTATTTAAACAAAAGTCCACATCAGAGTAGGGTTGTCAAACATGTCTTCTGCATCCATACCCATCACGACTAGCAGTACCTAAACCTACAAAGGGGGAAACATGTGGGGGTTGAATGGAATCTACCTAACAGATTTAGCTTAAGCCACACACAAGCTATATACTAACAACAACACTTACTGACTACCAACTAGCATACAATAAGACAATACGAGGATCGGTGGCTTGTACGAGCACACGACTCTCAGCTGATCGGGCCTGTGTCTACCGATAGTCCCTGCTACTCAATTCACAGTATAGTTATCCAGATGCAGGGGATGCATCGTTCACACTATACTCCACAATCAGGAGCCTATGGACCCAACCTCCCCTAGGCACGGTTGACCTCATATGGACTCTAACCTCTCCTAGGCACGGTTTCGAGTCCCCAGTCTCCCTAGGCCTGACTGGTGCCATTCACATAGTGTACACATAATTCATATACAACATCAGGCAAATGATATTATTCTATCATGGCAATTCCTACACTATGCATGGTAAAAGAGTCGACCACAGTAGCATGATATGCTACTTAAACTCTATCCGTAGATAGACCCACTCACCAATTACCAGTAACTGCTCAGTTATTATTTCTGAGCTTCCTCCTTGTCCTTATCTTCTGAGAACAGCAAAAACCAAGTTAGAATAGTGTTCCCATCAAGATTAGACACACTGACAGCGAATTATAGCAAATTAGTAAAAAAAAATGCGTCCGCTAAAATTTTCATGCTTAACATGCACTTTCAAAATTTACATCCTGAACACCAAAATATAAACAGGCAGCATAACGGCTAGAAAAAGGCACTTTGGTAAAACATTCTGCCCTGGACGCACAGTCGGTCGACTGACACTGACAGTCGGTCGACTGTCGACACAACCGATCGACTGACCATACCTGTCGGTCGATTCACTTGGTATTACATCAATCGGTCGAAGGTAAATCTCAGTCGGTCGGTTCACTCAACAACCGGTCGGTTCACCCTCAGTCGGTCAACTGTCGACCGACAGTCGGCCAACTGTGTTCATCTTCCTCAGGAACTGAACAAAGGCTACGGACTTCACGATAAAATCCTCAAATCTCGATCTAGAGCTCGTTTTAAACACCAAAATCGCCCACAACTTGTTCACTACTTGTTATAGACTCAAAACCCACAACAATTTGACCATAACAACACTTAAATCACTTGTCTTGACACAAATTCAAGCTTTTTACAAAACTCACACAAAACCATGAATTTAACAACGAATTGAACACAAAAACACATGTTACTTACCTTGATAGACTCAGTAAACGATAACAAACACGATTCTAACACCAATTTGAGCTCAAGATCAATGTTTAAGGATTAGGGTTTGGTTAGGTGGGAGGGATGAAGGTACGGTGTTTTAGTGAATTTTCTAGAAATGGGAAGAAAAAGAAGTACACTAGTCACTTAATTGGGTTTAATTCCCATACTGTACAACACACGGGTATTTACCAGTTATCTGATATCTTTCGCACAAGATTAGGTAACCCGAACGAGGTCCAATTGAAATAAACAAACCTGTTCTGGGACCCTTGTCACAAACTGGTCACAACACAATTGTAATAAAACACTAATAAAATAATTAAAATAAAAAGCACTTAAGACTAAGCACAAAACCTACGTGCAAAAATAGTCCACTTACAACTAGTCCGGGTTTCAGTCTGTTACAAATTTTTTCTAGATCTTTGGATAATTGCATGCGAAAGTTACTAGCTAAACTAGGATCGAATCTGCAACTTGCTCTCTGTTTTGTACTCTGTGGTGTGTGTTTTGTGAGTTAACATGAATGCTTCTGGGATATGAATCTTTATATGTTATGTGATATATGTTTAGTTTGTTTCAACTTCTGAAACCTTATGAATTGTGCACACTAGGGCCATAGTTTGTGTAACTTTTGAATTGAGCTAAAAACTGAACATCCAACTTTAATGAATAAACTGTACTATTTGGCTAAACAAAAGTTGCTCGTTTTCAGATATATGATAGTGTGACTTGTCCTTGAACCATGTCCACTAACCTAGATTGATTTTCATGTCCCTAGCTTCGGTTATAGCCAGTACGAAATCAGTGCGCGGTCAGAAACTGACTTGGCAAACCATGAATGTACCCCTTCTAATTCCCAACTTGTAGACCTCGTATGAGACCCTGGCCAAACTTTCTGGAATTGATTTTGAGTCTAATTATGATCTGGATTTTTCCATGTTATCATGAATTTTGTGCTATGAGTTATTATGCGAAGTTTGTTACATGTACATAAACGATTTGCATGACGATAAACTGTGATCGTGTAATTGACCATTTATGATCTAAAATGTGATGTTTGACTTAGGTTTGACATGTTGACCAACATTTGACATGAACCTACTGATGTTGACTTTAGTTGACTATTTTGACCGAATTTGACTTTTGGTTTGACTTTGGTTGACTTGCATGAACTAGTTGACGATATGTTGACTTTTACTTTGAAACGCGTCGAGTCGAGCAATAAGACAACTTAACCTATGAAACCACACTTGTTTAAAACATATATGTTGACCAACCTAAATACGTATACTTAGGTTGCACTTCTCGGTACTAAATCGCACAAGTCATTTGTCTTTCATCCGAACTGTTCTAAGGTGAGTCTACAGTCCCGCTTTTTACATGTTTTTAGGGATGAGAATACACGCTGTTGTACTTACATTTTCAAATGCTTTTATATTGACACGAGTACTTATTATACATATTGAGTTTGTACACAAAGCCCATAGCTTGAATACTTTTATTACCTTCGGGTAAGCACAATTTAGATGGACGGATCCGTTAGGTTAGGCAAACCTCGCCCAAACAATATTAACCGTGGCACATTTACTTTGAACAATAGATACACTCGTACAAGTGTATAACATTTTTATGAGGTAAAGTGTGACGCCCTGTACAAAACCATAATGTACGAATCGTCAACAACAGGTCCATTACACGGTATAATACTACATGCTGTTTTAAAACAAGTTTTGCATTCATGAAAAGGTAACGTTTTACAAAATATAACGTGACACAAAGGTCGTTACAAAGCCATTATTCAAAATAACATAGGTTGCGAATGCAAAATAAAAGTTCCATAATTGAGACATCTCTAAGTAATGCAGCGGAAGTCTAACACAGCGAGTCTGTAACAGCAAGTCTATAACATCAAGACAGCAAGTCTAACAGCTAAAGCAACAACGTCTAAGTACCTGAGAAATACACGCTTAAAAGTCAATACGAATGTTGGTGAGCAATAGTTTGTATTCAGTATTGTAATGTAGACCACGATATTTCGTATTCAAAACAGTATGAAAAGTATATGCTTATCCGTGGGCACCCGGTAACTAACTTAACGTAATAATAATACCCCCTAAAAGTACACTTGGCGAGTGCGTATGTCCTCGAAGTATCAAACACCCGTTAAATGCTAGCGCGACTAGCCCGAGTGGGGATGTCAACCCTATGGATCCATATCTAATATTCGCGTTCACCGGTTCAAAAACCAATGATTAAACGTTATCGTGCTAAGGGGAATCTTTGTGCCGTTATATCACCCACACATATGTAAAGTTTAAGTACTCGTGTCTAGTATGTAAAACATAGAAAGCGCATGTATTCTCAGTCCCAAAAATAGTAAAGTAAAAAGGGAAGCTATAACTCACAGTGAATGTGCAGTAAAAGTCGATATGAAAAGTATACAGGTAGTAAGTCGGTCCGAAAGGTCGTCAACCTAAGTCAAAGGTCACTAAGTTAGTATATTGTCCCCAAAAGTTTAAGAGTGAATAAATTAAGTCTTAAGTATCGTCGTCATCATCATCATCATCATCATCATCATCATCATCATTATCATCATACGTAAAAGATAAATTAAGTTTTCAACAAGAATAGAGATTGAAATAAATGGCTGACTTTGGACAACTGCTACGACCTCTATATAAAACGAAAAGATGCGTGATCAGTGGCCAAGGCTCCGTATGTGAGTCCTCTAACCGCTATCCAATTTTCAGATCCTAACTCGATGTCGTTTGACCGTGGCGACGGTTCAAGTCGTTATAACGGCGTAGTGACTTTCGGAAGGCTATAAATCCTAAACCGTATATCGGATTTAGGCGAGGCCTAAACGAAAAGTCATCTACTCGAAATGAACTATCTGAAAATCAATTTTTCAGAAGTCCTAGGAATCTGATCAGACCCCTAAAAATAGCAAACAAGTGCTCCGGTAGGTTTCTTGGTGCTTGATGCTCATCACGGTTCTCATCCTTGATGCGTGTAAGCTTCAAGTGTAAACCTCTTTGATGTTTTAGCATCAATTTGACCAAGTTTCAACCATAAACACACAACTAAGAGTAAAAGCTCATATTCTACAAGTTTTGAACATCAAGGTTGCCTCTTTATTGCATAAACCCAATAAAGCTTCAACCTTTGTCCTTTTTACACAAGTATATGCATCTTCATCATATGAGATGATGAAGACTTGATCTTTATCATCACACCAATCACAAAAAGGTTCCAAGTAAGTGAGATCTACAATGATAACTTAGATCTCAAGTATTAAGAAAACCCTAAGCTAGAAAGCTTGGATCTTTACAAGATTAATGAGACCATAAGCTAGAAAGCTAAGATATAATGATAGTAATGAGACCATAAGCTAAAAAGCTAAGATCTTTAACAAAATAATGAAACCCTAAGCTAAAAAGCTTGGATCTTTAATGTTCTTGAAGATCCTTAATGCAAAAGACTAGATCTTCAAGTTACATGAAGATCATAAACACAAGTTTTGATCTTTTTAACAAAATAAAGGAATCATAAGCTAGAAAACTTAGATCCAACAAAGTAATGAAGATTCAAAGCTAGAAAGCTTGAATCTTTCATGTTCTTGAAGGATTCAAACCAAAGTTTGAATCTACAAGATATAACAAGATCAAGAAGCTAAAAAGCTTGATCCTTGCATGATGATGATGATGATGTCAAAAATGAGAAGAGAAGAAGAAGAAGAAGAAAATTTAAAACTTACACTTTTTAGAGTGAGAAAGACTAGAGAGAGAATTAGAGAGTAAGTGTGTGTAAAATGTGAATGAGATTAAGTGTGAAATGGGTGAGATTTGCTTGGTATTTATAGAGTGGTGAGGTGGTGGTGAGGTGGTGGTGGCCGTAGGTTTCAAGGGGGACAAGGGGGGATAACTTTTGTTTTTTGGTTAATGGTGGTTTAAAGTTGGTGCTTATGTTGGGATCCCATGCAACAATTGTGATTATGGTTAACAAAAACGCTAGTATGTTCCCTTTAATAAATGGGCATTTGTCTTACATTTATATGGGTCATAAACTTATTAAAATTAGGCTAATTAAATAGTCCACTAGCTAGAGTAGGGTGGACTAAAGTCCAACAAGGTAGAAAGTCCAACAAGACAACTAGTGAGCATAAGTAAATTACTAAGCGTAATTAAGCAACCAAAAGCCCAAGTAATTGTTATTAGAAAATAACAATTAGTATTTCGTAGTTGTAATAGTCCAATTACGAAAAAAGCTAAACGTGTACAAAAACATATAGCTCGTTCTCAACGTCAAGTGACACTAACGGTCGTAAAAGCATTCGGGGATCAAGTTAAGTACCTAAGTACTTAATGGCACGTTGTATGGTATAAATGAAAGTAATTAATCATGAAATAAGATCCCAGAATATAAACCAATACAGTTCGCACAAGTACGCAGTTTCGCAGAAAGTAACAAGCACAAAAGTAATCCGAAAAAGTCGGGTCGTTACATTACCCACCTGTTAATGAAAATTTTGTCCCAAAATTTTAAGCTGAGGTAGACGGTAGAGTTGTGAAGAGGTGAGGATACTTCTGCATCATCTGATCCTCTCGTTCCCAAGTAAACTCGGGTCCTCGTTTAGCATTCCAACGAACTCAGACAATTGGAATCTTGTTGTGTTTCAAGGTTTTGACCTCACGGTCCATAATTTCAACAGGTTCTTCCACAAAGTGGAGTTTGTCATCAATCGTAAGCTCCACAAGTAGTATGACAAGTTCTGGTTCAGCAAGACATTTCTTCAGGTTCGACGCATGGAAAGTGGGATGAACAGCACTCAACTGAGTCGGAAGATCCAAACGGTAAGCAACAGGTCCAACACGTTTCAAGACTTCGAAAGGACCAATATATCGTGGATTTAGCTTCCCACGCTTTCCGAAACAGATTACACCTTTCCAAGGTGCAACTTTCAACATCACTCGATCACCTACTTGGAATTCCCGATCTTTACGCTTAAGATTGGCATAGCTCTTTTGACAATCACGGGCCGTCTTGAGCCTCGCTTGAATTTAGGCAATCTTCTCGGTTGTTTCATGGACGAGTTCGGGTCCGGTGAGTTGCTTTTCACCTACTTCGGCCCAACAGATAGGAGAACGACATATGCGGCCATACAAGGCTTCGATAGGTGCGGCCTTAATGCTTGCATGATAGCTATTGTTGTAAGAGAATTCGGCTAGCAGCAAATGCTTCTCCCAAGCCTTTCCGAAATCAATTACACAAGCATGCAACATGTCCTCCAGGGTTTAAATCGTGCGTTTGCTCTGTTCGTCGGTTTGCGGGTGATACGCAGTGCTCATATCCAAACGTGTTCCCAAAGATTCTTGTAAAGAACGCCAAAATCTAGAAGCAAAACGGGCATCTCGGTCTGAAATAATCGATAAGGGTACACCGTGTTGAGATACAACTTCCGTTATGTATAGTTGCGTGAGTTTCTCCATCGTATCAGTTTCCTTGATGGCTAGGAAGTGTGCAGATTTGGTACGACGGTCAACGATAACCCTGATGGTATCATAACCGTCTACCGTCTTCGGTAGCTTCGTGATGAAGTCCATTGTTATTCCTTCCCACTTCCATTGTGGGATTTCGGGTTTCTGAAGTAACCCAGATGGCCTCTGATGTTTGGCTTTGATCTTAGAACAAGTTAAACACTTTCTGACGTAAGTCGCAACATCCTTCTTGAGGTTTGGCCACCAATATTGAACCTTGAGGTCGTGGTACATCTTACCAGCTCCTGTATGAATCGAATACCTTGAATTATGAGCTTCATCTAGAATAAGGCTTCGTAAATCCCCATAACTAGGTACCCAAATTCTTCCGGCAAAGTATCGGAGTCCAGTCTCCTTAACCTCGAATCGAGAAACGAGAATGTTCAAGTGCTCTTGAGCAATATTCTCCTCCTTGAGAGCTTCCTCTTGGGCTACACGGATTTGGCTATTGAGATTTGTGTGAATGGTGACGTTCAAGGCTCGAACACGAAGAGGTACCATTCTTTCCTTTCAGCTCAAGGCATCAGCTACAACATTTGCCTTTCCAGGGTAGTAGCGGAGTTCACAATCATAATCGTTCAACGTCTCGATCCACCGTCGTTGTCTCATATTCAGTTGCTTCTGATCAAAGATGTGTTGGAGGCTTTTGTGATAGGTGAAGATAGTACTCTTGGTTCCATACAGGTAGTGTCTCCATAGTTTGAGTGCAAAGACAACGGTTCTAAGTTCTAGATCGTGAGTAGTGTAGTTTCGCTCTTGAATCTTCAGTTGTTGGGAGGCGTAAGCAATAACCTTCTTTCGTTGCATCAATACGCACCCAAAACCTTGTCTGGAGGCATCGCAATACACAATGAAGTCATCACTGCCTTCGGGAAGGGACAGAATAGGAGCGGTGGTCAACTTCTGCTTCAGGGTTTGGAATGTCGACTCTTGCTCGGTTTCCCAAACGAACTTCTTCCCTTTGTGAGTTAGTGCGGTCAAAGGACGCGCAATCAAAGAGGAACCTTCGATGAATCTACGATAATAACTGGCAAGGCCTAAAAATTGGCGGATATGAGTAGGAGTAGTGGGGGTTTCCCACTTGTTGATGGCTTCGATCTTTGCGGGATTGAATTTGATACCCTGATCGCTCAAAATATGACCAAGAAATTGGACTTCCTTCAACCAAAATTCACACTTGGAGAATTTGACATAGAGTTGCTCTTGTCTCAAGAGTTCAAGCATGAGTCGAAGATGTTGCTCATGTTCTTCTTCGCTTTTAGAATAGATTAGGATATCTTCTATGAATACGATAACGAATTTGTCCAGGTACGACTTGCATACGTGATTCATGAGATCCATAAACACGGCAGGTGCATTGGTTAAACCGAATGGCATTACCAGAAACTCATAGTGGTCATAACGAGTTCAGAACGCAGTCTTCGGCACATCGCTCTCCTTCACCCTCAACTGGTGATAACCTGATTGTAAATCAATCTTGGAGTAAACGCTGGATCCTTGCACCTGATCAAAAAGATCGTCAATCCTGGGAAGGGGATACCGATTCTTGATCGTCAACTTGTTCAGTTCACGATAATCGATACACATGAGGAAAGATCCGTCCTTTTTCTTCATGAACAAAACAGGTGCGCCCTAAGGCGATGAACTCGGTCGGATAAATCCACAGTCTAGCAGTTCCTGTAGTTGACTCTGCAACTCTTGCAGTTCGGAAGGTGCAAGTCGATAAGGTGCGCGAGCTACAGGTGCAGCTCCTGGCACTAGATCGATCTGGAACTTCACTGATCTCGGCGGCGGTAATCTGGCAATTCTTCTGAAAAGACGTCGGGAAATTTGTTCACAATTCGCACTTCATTCACGCTTTTCTCCTCCGTTTCAAGTTTCTTCACATGTGCTAAAACAGCAAAACGCCCCTTTTTCATAACCTTTTGTGCCTTCAAGCAACTAATAAGGTTCAGCTTCGGGTTACATCTATCCCCGTAAACAATTAGTGGTGCACCATCTTCGCGAGGTATACGGAGAAACTTCTCTCCACAATTAACTTCCGCTCTCACTTTGGACAACCAGTCCATACCAACTATCATATCAAAACTCCTTAACTTAATGGGTATCAAATCAATCTCAAAATCTACACCAGCTAAGTTTATGATACCTCCTCGGCCAACTTGGTCAACTTTCTCAAGTTTTCCATTGGCTACCTCAACAAGTATACTCTCATCCAAAGGCACTAACGACCAATCTATCTTAGAGTAAAAGTGTCTACATACAAAACTCCTATCGGCACCGGTATCAAATAGGATAGAAGCTAATAGTTTATTGATAGTGAATGTACCTGTAACCAAGTCAGGATCTTCACGGGCATCTCTGGCATTCATGTTGAAGACTCTTCCACGTGCTGGCCCGCCATCCTTCTTCTTGTTAGGACATTTTGTAGCGACCCAATAAAATCGTCATTGATTGTGCCGTCTACTTAGGTCCCGTTACGTGGTCATAAGTCTTTAGTACAATGTTTGACCAAAATATGTCGCATTCATTTCAAATGTAAAGGTGTTTCAAGTTTACAAAAGTAGTTCAACAACTAGTTGCGTTACAACGTTTTAAGTACAAATGCAACCTATGCAACACAATTTAAGATAAAGTCAAAAGACGCTCCAAATATGCATGTATACTCGACATCCAAGCAAGTATCAAAATAGAGTGAGGAAGCATGTATCATTTAGCATTCAAAGACCAGAGAAAAACATAGAAAATCTGTCAACGAAAACGTTGGTGAAATCATAGGTTTAGTAAGTAAGCAAGTAAGTAAGTAAATTGAACCACAAGATTTAAAATGTTGAAATAATAGTAACCCATTCTAAAAGTTGTTGTTGTTATCACGAGCACCCAATTATCAAGGCTTAACTGTCACGAACCCCATTAATATAGTGTTAGAACCTACACTTATACTGGAAAATATATTTCATCCTCCAACGGTTGAACCGTCTGAATGAGGGTTTGTCAAACCCGTATGGCCATACAACATAAGTTCTCGCTTACACCCTGCAAGTGTAACTAATGATAATTGAATTGAGGCTTTTTGTTCTAACTCGTACGTAGAATGGTTGTTTTCGTACTTGTGTTCACTTTGTAAAATGAAACGTTTATGTTTTCTCATCCCAAATATAAGTATAAAAGAGTAAAAGTGGGACTATGATCTCACCTTGAGTGCACGAGTATATAGGTACTTCACAAAGTAAACGTGTGCAAAGAACAAATGCTATTCTTGACCTAAATAAATAGGTTGTATCAATATCGGTAAACACAGTCGGTCAAAGTTGTTCAATTAGTCCTATGGCTCGTTACGACTCAATTATATAGCATGTGAATCACGTTGTTAAGTTTCATGCAAGATACAAGTACAAGAGAGAGGTTATAACGATTAAACAAAGTAATGGTTAAGTTTGAATAAAAGTCAACTTTGGTCAAGTCAAAGTCAACGAAAAAGTCAACATGTTCGGGTCGGGTCTCGGACAATTTTTCTAAGTTACATAATCATATATGAGCATCTTAGAACAAATTACATGTTAATCGGAGGTGTGTAGCATAGTTAGAATTAAACGAAAAATGACAATTTTGGACAGCCCATAATGTTACGGCCGCAATGGCTTGGGTTACGGCCGCAATTTGGGTCCTCCAGGTGACGAAATGCTGAATTTTTCTAAGTGTCGAGCCAAACTTCTTTCATTCATAACTAATGATCCGAAAACGCTAAAAACACATATCATACATCGTTGGAAAGGTATTTTAACAAGGAATAAAAATAATCACATTTTATCAATCAAGTTCATCATTTATAACAACAAAATCCTCGTCAAATGATCATTAAAAGTTCATTATCAAAGTTTCAAGTTCATAAAATGCGTTTCATGACTCGGGAATCCAATTTACACATACGATACGCCGTTTCGAAAGTAATTAAACTTACATTGCAACTAAACACCTATCAATAACATTTCATAGCGTTCAATGCATCAAAAGTTCGTATTTAAGTCTATCAAACCCTAACCAAAAATCACAAAATCCTTAATCATGTTAATGAAGTTTTCCAAGTCAACCTACATACCAAAATGTAGCTAATGATGCTAGTAACACATTTAATACATGAACTTTAACATAACAACAACATTTAATCAACCCAAACTCAAGATTAAACACACCCATATTCAAGTTCATGCTAGTTACTCAAAATGACAATATCGAGCAAATAAATCATATATTCATGTTAGACTTGAGCCATAGACACTAATTAACATACTTATTAGTCAAGAACATCAAGAACAAGAAATCTAGTATTTTTAGAAAGTTACCCAAACGAGATGAAATTAGTATCAAGTTGTAGAGGAAGATGCAAGGATTCCAAATATGCAATTTGTTTTGATGTTAGCTTCTTGATTCGGATTTAGATGATGAATTAGTGGAGAAGATGAAAATGGGGTTTCTTGAACTAGAGAGAAAAGGGAGGTGGGAGGTGGGAGATGAATGAGTGGTGGTGGTGGGGTTTGACTAGTTGACCTAGTCAACTAGTTTGCTCACTTGACAACATTAGTCTCTCGAGTTTAAAAGCGGGTGCGTGAATTAACCGAACGAAGTATTTTAAATACGCTAGGGTAACGAGAGATGTTATAATTAAATAACGGAAAATATTAAAACTCTAGTCAACGGAAGATGTGAATTTAGATAACGAAAGATATTATAAAAAAAAGACGGCGTTAAAATAAAATAACAGAAAAAGGCGGGTTGTTACATTACCCACATCTTAAAAGAAATTTCGCCCCGAAATTTAGTTGGAAGTAGTAGTTACGAATGAGTGAGGGTACTTCCTTTTCATTTGATCTTGTCCTTTCCACGCAAACTCGGATCCTCTGTTGGTATCCCAACGAATTTTGAAAATCGGGATTTTACGTTGTTTTAAAGTTTGGTTTCACAATTCATAATTCCAACCGGTTTTCCCATGAAGTGGAGTTTGTCATCGATAGTAAGCTCATTGAAAGGAATAATAAGTTCTTGTTCAGCAAGACACTTCTTTAAGTTTGATACACGGAAATGTAGGAGGAACAGAATTCGATTGAGTTTGGAGTTCGAAACGGTAAGCAACGGGTCCAATACGCTCCAAGATTTCAAAACGATCAACATATCGCGGATTTAGCTTTCTACGTTTCCCTAAATGGATTACACCTTTTCATGGTGCGACTTCTAACATTATACGGTCACCCACTTGGAATTTGAGAGGTTTACGTCTAACATCGACATGACTCTTTTGGGGACGACGGGCCGTCTTGAGCCCTTCTCGGATTTGAACGATCTTAATGGTTATTTCTTGAATGAGTTCAGATCCGGTGATTTGCTTGTCACCTACCTCGGCCCAACAATTAGGAGAACGACATTTGTGGCCATATAAAGCTTCGAAAGGTGCGGCGTTAATACTCGAATGATAACTATCATTGTAAAAGGAATCGGCTAAAAGCAACAATATAAGTTTGTAATATATCTTCCGAAGTTTGAATCATATGTTTGCTTGATCTGTCGGTTTGTGGGTGATATGCGGTACTCATGTTTCAACGTGTTCCCAAGGCTTCTTGTAAATCTAGAAGTGAAACGAGCATCTCGATCGGGATAATCGATAAGAGTACACCGTGTTGGGGTAGAATTCTTTCAATGTATAGTTGTGCAAGTTTTCCCATCTTGTCAGTTTCTGAAAACGTTTGATGAGATTATTTCACTTCATTGTGAATACTGGTATAGTGTGTAGAGTCTCTCTCCATTGAGAGATTGGATGATAAGATTTCCTTAAACAGAAAGTATGAGCATAATGATAGGAGGAGTTTTCATTCTTGGTATAGTCGCATCGCGCATCTTGTGGTCAAATGTTGAGACTTGGTGAAAATGAGATAATACACGTAGTTATGTTTTGGAGTTGAGTAGTAGCTATCCATTTATCGGAAGCATAAGGATGTTAAGTAAATGAAAGAAGAGGTGTCCTTGGATTGTGTTTTATCTTGGGTTTCGGTAATATCAGACGGCAACAGTGAAATAACAGAGTTATGTAACGTGGTACGTGGTGATGAGAAGGTTGATCGAGCCCCATAATTAAGTATCCAAATTTCTTCAGGCGGAAAAATGAATTTTAGTTTCTTTGATTTCGAGTCGAGAGAGGAGGCCTTTCAGGTGTTCACTTAGAAATATTTGCATTTTTGGGTTCCTTTTTGTGCTACATGAATTTAGCTAGCGAGGTTGGTGTGGATAATCATGTTTAAGGTTTAGACACGGAGAGGTTTAATTCTTTCCTTGTGCGTTAACGAGGTTAAATGACGAGAATACAGAAAAGTCAGAAATGAATCTTCGGCATAACCGACGAGATCCAAAAATTTACGAATATGAGTCGGAGTCGTGGGGGTTTCCCAATTTCGTATGGCTTCGATTTCTACGGGATCGACTTTAATACCTTGACCACTAATAACATGGTCTAAAATTTGGACTTCGTCTAACCAAAATTCACATGTGGAGAATTTGGCATAGAGTTGCTCTTTTCTCAAGAGTTCGAGCGTAAGATGGAGATGTTGTTCGTGTTCTTCTTCGCTTCTGAATAGATTAAGACATCATCTATGAATATGATAACGGATTGGAGGTCGATTTTGGAATATACACGAGATCCTTGTGATTGATCAAGAGGTTATCGATACGGGGAAGAGGATATCGTTTCTCAATCGGTAATTTATTTAGTTCACGATAATCGATACACATTTGTAGGAAATCATTTTCTTCTTAACGAATAGGATTTGAGCTCCTTAGTTCTATAGGTATCAAGTCAAATTCAAACCCTTTACCCAATACATTTAACGTACGCTCCTGATAAAATTTGTCCGTATGCAATAGTTTCCCGTTGGCCACTTGAATGGTATAAGTAGTATCTAGGGGAAGTGGTGGAGCGCAAAAAGCATGAGTCACAGTCTTGGATACGAAACTTTTATCGGCACCCGAATCGAATAAATAAGAAACATAAGAGTTGTTGAGAAAAAACGTATCCGCGACTATTTCATTGTCATCGCGAGCATCCTTGGTGTTAATGTTGAAAGTTCAACCGCGTGCATCAGAGTTAGCTTTATTCTTTGGGCATGTATTTCTATAATGACCCGGCTGGCCACATTTGAAACAAACAACCGTTTTTGGTGCATTGGGCCCCTTTTGAGCGACAAGAGCGGTATTTCTACAATCGTGGGTCACATGGCCACTTCTTTGACATTTGTTGCAAAATAGTTTGCCACATTCACCAAGAGGATGTTTGTGGCACTTGTTATAAAAAGGTAGGTATCCGACATACCCTTTCTTGCTGTCGGAGGTGAAAGGCTTCTTGGCGAAGTTGTTGTTGTTGTAGTTGCTTGATTGAGAGGTTCCATTGATAGTGCTCCAAATGAACATATATTTAGTATCAATATCCTTCCAATATGTAAAGCTTTTAGTTGCAATTGTTCTATTTTTATGTAATATTCGTTTAAATAAATAAGTGTGAAGACAAAAGACAAAAACGACGATTTGAAGAAGCAAATGACCAAAAAGCTCAAATGTACAAGTTACAATCCAAGTGGTTCCAATTATTGATAATTAACGTCTAAATATTGACAAGAGTACAAGTCACAGAACGCAAAGTACAAGATATCTACGCGTACGAAACGACGTTCAAAAATCCGGAACCGACACATAAACCGAGTATCAACGTATGACTCAACGGAGCTAAAATTACAAGTCAACTATGCACTAGAATATAATATAATATATATATATAATTATATAAAATTATATTATATATTATAATATTCAGCAGCCCACGTTTAACTCAATTTGGTGAGCTGGAATCCGAAGCTCCGCACTCGTGGAGCTGTAAGGCACAAAAGTACCGCACTCGTGGAGCTGTACAGTTCAAAGTAGGCCTATAAAAGCTCACGCATTCTGCTCGAATTCTACACATCTTTTTCTTTTCCTTCATCAATGTAATATATATTTATATTATAATTTTAATTTAAGTTAATTTTAATAATAAAGTTATGGTTTAGTTGAGTTATTGTAAGAAATATTTTACGGGTTTTAAGTCGAAACTCTGTCCGTGTAACGCTACGCGATTAATCACCACTGTAAGCTATGTTCTTCCTTTTTAAATTAATGTCTCGTAACTAAGTTATTATTATGCTTATTTGAGCCGAAGTAATCGTGATGTTGGACTAAATATTTAAGACGGGGTTATTGGATTTTGTACCATAATTCGGGTTTGGACAAAAGACCGACACTTGTGGACATTGGACTATGAACTATTAATAGATGGGGGGTATTGTCTAATCGAATGATAACTTATTAGTATCTGTCGAACCTATCTTCAAATTAGTTAATCTAATAATTATTAAATGATTATGCATGTCCTATTTAGTGACGTTTATACGATATCTTTTACGATCATTTAATTAATTATTCGGGTTGGGTAATTGATTATTCAAACTGATCAAGTGGGTAAATTAATGTTCATATCTTGTTAAAACAGGGGTGGATTACATACAAGGATAATTGGTGTAATTGTTAACAAAGTAATAAACCTTGGATTACACGCAGTCGATAACCTGGTGTAATCATTAAACAAAGTATTAAAACCTTGTTACAGTTCGAATCCCTAATTAGTTGGAATATTTGACTTCGGGAATATGGTTAATTTGACGAGCATTTTATAATTATGACCGATGGACTATTATGGACAAAAACCAAATAGGTATCAAATAATCCAAGACATAGGATAATTAACCCAGGGTAATAAATTAAAATCAAAACGTCAAACATCATGATTACGGAAGTTTAAATAAGCATAATACTTTTATTTCATATTTCATCGTACCTTTATTTACTGTCATTTTAATTACTGCAATTTACTTTATCGCAAATTAAATTCTATCATTTATATTATCGTCATTTATCTTTACGCTTTATTTAAAATCGACAAACCGGTCATTAAACGGTAAAAACCCCCTTTTATAATAATATTACTATATATAATTATGTATATTTTATATAAATATAGTTGTTAAAAATATAGCGTTAAACTCAGCTAGCTCCCTGTGGAACGAACCGGACTTACTAAAAACTATACTACTTTACGATTAGGTGCACTGCCTATAAGTGTTGTAGCAAGTTTTAGGTATATCCCATTCTATATAAATAAATAAAACTTGTATCATATTTCGCCGTATTTCATATTAAAAATAATACTATTTCGTCCTACACGCTGCACACATCACCCAAGAGAGTGCGTGGGCCTCATCGGTACCCACCGATTGAACATACGTGTTCCACCATGTGAGAGCCGGCAAAAGTGTGGGTGGAATACTTGACCTTGTCTTGGTCCCGGCATCCGCTTATGCTAAAAAAAGGCTTCCGTTTGCTCAAACCATCAGGTGAGAGCAACCGGTCCCCCGGTCCCATCGAAAGTGTGAGGTTTGCACCCCATGAATTTCTTGTAGGAGCACCCCTCGTTTGAATTATTGGCTCCATGGTTGTTGTTGTTGTAGTTGTTGTTATTGTTATTGTTGTTGGAGGAGAGACCGGCCATGCCCGCATCTACGGTGGTGGCTATCATTCGTTGGTGGGCTTGTTCGAGATTTTCGGGAGGAGTATTGTGCTGACCTCGGTGAGCCATTATTCCTTGAAAATGCAAGAATATCGTTGATTAGTATTCTTAATAATACTAATCGTGATATGGAATAAAGATAGAGAGAAAATTTTCCTTGACCCGCCCTCAATTCCTTAGGTTATAATGTCGGTATGTCCACATGAGTCACCGTAATATAATCCCGACAATTATATTACCCTAATTCACGTGTGCATTTAACATTACCTCATAAGGTCAAGATGGCGTGTCAATCAAATTAAACAACGTGAGATTAAGATGGAATATGAGTTAGATATGAATAGAAGAGTACAAGTATAAATGCACAAGTAGTCAAGCAAGTCCTACTTCAAGTCTATATGTCGGTTGTAGTCTAGACTCACTAATACACCCTATGACTCGAGGTTAACACCAATGAACTCTAAATCCCTACAACCAACGCTCTGATACCATCTGTAGCGACCCGATAAAATCGTCATTGACGGCGCCATCTACTTAGGTCCCATTACGTGGTCATAAGTCTTTAGTACAATGTTTGACCAAAATATGTTTCATTCATTTCAAATGTAAAGGTGTTTCAAGTTTACAAAAGTAGTTCAACAACTAGTTACGTTACAACGTTTTAAGTACAAATGCAACCTATGTGATACAATTTAAGATAAAGTCAAAAGACGCTCCAAATATGCATGTATACTCGACATCCAAGCAAGTATCAAAATAGAGTGCGGAAGCATGTATCACTTAGCATTCAAAGACCTAAGAAAAACATAGAAAATCTGTCAGCGAAAACGTTAGTGAAATCATAGGTTTAGTAAGTAAGCAAGTAAGTAAGTAAATTGAACCACATGATTTAAAATGTTGAAATAATAGTAACCCATTCTAAAAGTTGTTGTTGTTATCACGAGCACCCAATTATCAAGGCTTAACTGTCACGAACCCCATTAATATAGTGTTAGAACCTACATTTATACTGGAAAATATATTTCATCCTCCAATGGTCGAACCGTCTGAATGAGGGTTTGTCAAACCCGTATGGCCACACAACATAAGTTCTCGCTTACACCCTGCAAGTGTAACTAATGATAATTGAATTGAGGCTTTTTGTTCTAACTCGTACGTAGAATGGTTGTTTTCGTACTTGTATTCACTTTGTAAAATGAAACGTTTATGTTTTCTCATCCCAAATATAAGTATAAAAGAGTAAAAGTGGGACTATGATCTCACCTTGAGTGCACGAGTATATAGGTACTTCACAAAGTAAACGTGTGCAAAGAACAAATGCTAGTCTTGACCTAAACAAATAGGTTGTATCAATATCGTTAAACACGGTCGGTCATAATTGTCCTATGGCTCGTTACAACTCGATTATATAGCATGCGAATCACGTTCTCAAGTTTCATGCAAGATACAAGTACAAGAGAAAGGTTATAACGATTAAACAAAGTATTGGTTAATTTGAATAAAAGTCAACTTTGGTCAAGTCAAAGTCAAACAAAAAAGTCAACACGTTCGGGTCGGGTCGCGGACAATTTTTCTAAGTTACATAATCATATATGAGCAACTTAGAACAACTTACATGTTAATCGGAGGTGTGTAGCATAGTTAAAATTAAACGAAAAATGACAATTTTGGACAGCCCATAATGTTACGCCCGCAATGGCCTGGGTTACTGTAACGACCCGTCAAAATCGCTATTGACGCGGCACGTTAATCATTGATTCCACAGTGAGGTTTTGACCTCTATATGATACGTTTTGATAAAATATTGCATTCATTAAAATAAGTGACTTTCTAAACATAGAAAGTTATAAACATGTGGGCGAGTGCTTAGGTATAAGCAAAACCCCGAAATACATAAGTCTTTAATTTACAGGTTGACATCACAGTCCAATTATTTATTACACAACGCAGTTTTATTTTGAATGCAATAAACTTTGTACAAAGCATGAGAGACTCCATGCAGGCAACAAGCACATCACAGCGGAAGCATTCTAAGGACCTGAGAATAAAACATGCTAAAAAGTCAACACGAATGTTGGTGAGTTATAGGTTTAATTGCTCGAGTCATAAACATATATAAAGATAGACCACAAGGTTTCATCAAAAGTTTATCAATAGATTCTACGTAACAGAGCACCCTGGTAACTAAACTTAACGCTATAGTGATAATTACCCCATTCGTTTTAATACACGCAAACCAACGTGTCTTAAACTCAAATAACATACGTCCGTTAAAAGGCTAGCGCTCTAGCTCGGACGGGGATGTCAAGCCCTATGGATCCATATACAATTATTCGCGCCCACCAGTCCATATCCTATGTACTGGCAGCTACTAGTTACCAAAGCTAAGGGATTTTCGGTTTAACTCAGTGTAGAATTTTGTATGTACTTGTGTCTTATTGCGTTTAAAATAAATTGCATGTATTCTCAGCCCAAAAATATTTAAAGTATTTAAAAAGGGATCTATAACTCACAGTTCAATATTGCGATTCAATATTGTAGGCAAATTGCGTAGACGTAATGATGGTAGACGACTGTATGGTTGGTCTTGGATTCAAGAACAATACCCCGAACAATACCCAATATTTCCTTATTTTAAAACGGTTTGAAACCCGAATTAAAAATACCCTCGAATATACTTTATTATTATTAAACTTAAAATTAAAATTATAATTATAATTATAATTATAAAATTTACGTACATAAATTTTTATGAAATATTTCGTATAGCAAAACTGACCTTTTATAGTACTTTTCGATTTACTGTAGCTCATGCGATCGCATGAGTTTTCAGTGTTTTTGCCATGCGATCGCATGACCGCCTTTTCTGTTTCTGTTTGCTAGTTCGTCGACATCAAATAGTGTTTACTGTAGCAAATAGTGGTACTGTAGCAAATAGTGTTTTACTGTAGCGAATAGTGTTTACTGTATCAAATAGTGTTTACTGTAGCAAATAGTGTTTTACTGTAGCAAATCACTGTAGCAAACTCGTTTTCACTGTAGCACTGTAGCAAAATACGGTTTCACTGTAGCAAATAGTGTTTTACTGTAGCAAATTGTGTTTTACTGTAGCAAAGTAATTTTTACTGTAGGAAAGTCGTTTTTACTTGTACATATATATATACATACATATAATTGTTCATGAATCGTCGAGAGTAGTCAAAGGTAATTGTATATATGTAACAGTTCTAAAATTTTGAGACTCAATCTAACAGACTTTGTTTAACGTGTTAAAATAATAAATCGTATAGAGAATTGGTTTAAATAAGTCAAAAATTTTCGGGTCATCACAGTTACGGCCACAATGGCTTGGGTTACAGCCACAATTTGGGTCCTCCAGGTGCTGAAATGCTGAATTTTTCTAAGTGTCGAGCCAAACTTCTTTCATTCATAACTAATGATCCGAAAACGCTTATCATACATCGTTGGAAAGGTATTTTTACAAGGAATGTAACTAAACACATTTCGTCAATCAAGTTCATCATTTATAAAAACAAAATCCTCGTCGAATGATCGTTAAAAGTTCATTATCAAAGTTTCAAGTTCATAAAATGCATTTTATGACTCGGGAATCCAATTTACACATACGATACGCCGTTTCGAAAGTAATTAAACGTACATTGCAACTAAACACCTATCAAAAACATTTAATAGCGTTCAACGCATCAAAAGTTCGTATTTAAGTCTATCAAACCCTAACCAAAAATCCCAAAATCCTTAATCATGTTAATGAAGTTTTTCAAGTCAACCTACATACCAAAATGTAGCTAATGATGCTAGCAACACATTTAATATATGAACTTTAACATAACAACAACATTTAATCAACCAAAACTCAAGATTAAACACACCCATTTTCAAGTTCATGCTAGTTACTCAAAATGACAATATCAAGCAAATAAATCACATATTCATGTTAGACTTGAGCCATAGACACTAATTAACACACTTATTAGTCAAGAACATCAAGAACAAGAAATCTAGTATTTTTAGAAAGTTACCCAAACGAGATGAAATTAGTATCAAGTTGTAGAGGAAGATGCAAGGATTCCAAATATGCAATTTGTTTTGATGTTAGCTTCTTGATTCGAATTTAGATGATGAATTAGTGGAGAAGATGAAAATGAGGTTTATTGAACTAGAGAGAAAAGGGAGGTGGGAGATGAATGAGTGGTGGTGGTGGGGTTTGACTAGTTGACCTAGTCAACTAGTTTGCCCACTTAACAACATTAGTCCCTCAAGTTTAAAAGCGGGTGCGTGAATTAACCGAACGAAGTATTTTAAATACGCTAGGGTAACGAGAGATGTTATAATTAAATAGCAGAAAATATTAAAATGCTAGTCAACGGAAGATGCGAATTTAGATAACGAAAGATATTATATATAAAAAAAGACGGCGTTAAAATAAAATAATGGAAAAAGGCGGGTTGTTACACATTCATTCTTGAAGTGGCCCTGCTGACCGCACTCAAAAAACTTCCTTGATCCATTTTGGTTTGTCCTCACAGCTGGGGCGGTGATCTTACAATCTTTGCCGATGTGTCCAGTCTTTTTACACTTCTCACACACTACGTTGCAGTATCCAGTGTGATGCTTGTAGCATCTCTTACACTGAGGAAGGGTACCTTTGTAGTTAGGGTTAGAGCTTGGGTTCGGGTTAGGGTTCCTCCAGTCGTTGTATTCCTTAAAATTCTCATACCTCTTAGCTGGGTTCTGGTCAAAACCTTTTTCCTTACTTACGTCCCACTTACGTTTCCCATTACTAGCTCCCGATTCTGATTTCGCCTTCTCTGGCTCTTGGCGGGTAATTTGATTCATCAGGGCGTGCGCCATGCGCATAGCTTCCGGTACATTCGTTGGTTTCGAAGAAGTGACATTTCCCTGAATGTCCTTGAGGAGTCCCCACAGATACCTCTCCATCCGTTTATACTCCGGAGTGACCATTGTGGGGCACATTAAAGCTAACTCCAAGTACCTTCGGTTATAGCCATCAAGGTCAGTTCCTACAACTTTCAGTTCCCAAAATTCCGCTTCCATTTTCTGAATTTCAGTTCTGGGGCAGTACTCCTCGATCATAGCCCTCTTAAACTCCTCCCATGGTGTAGCGTAAGCTTCGTTGATTCCCCGAGCCTGGTCGAGCGTATTCCACCAAGTCAAAGCGCCATCCGACAAAGTGCAGGATGCGAACTTAGTCTTATTCCCTTCGGAGCAGTTACTTATACGGAACACAGATTCCAACTTCTCAAACCATCTCGTCAGCCCAACTGGCCCTTCTGTTCCACTGAAATTGTGGGGCTTACAACTCTGAAATTCCTTGAAAGTGCATCCATTCTGGATGTTCTGGTTAGCCGGTGAAGCTTGGGGGTTGGCATTCACCATAGCTGCGGCTACTCGAGCGGCTATTATCTCCTCGATCTGTGCTGCTGTGGGTATTTCCCTTGGACCTCTTCCGTTAGCCATCGATCTTCCAAACAAAAATTTCGAATTAAGTCAAAATTCATTAACAAACAATGTCACAGCATACGGTAAACATGTAAACAACACAGTACACGATAACTAAGCATGGCAAACAAGCAGCAGATAGCACAAAAGCCAACATGTAATAAAACTCCGTACAATAAATCAACAACAGTAGTTCCATTCATAATAAGAAAATTGCATACAACAGCATAAGGTTCGTACAATACATAAATAAAAAACAGGAACTACAAACGGAATACATAAAGAAATTTAATATAACAGTGCTAGGGCGAGGGTGGGTAAATGATGTCCATCAGGTGGGTCATCTGGTCCTCGAGCTCAGTTACTCGATCACGGAGGGCATGCACTTCTCTCGTCAGTTCCTCGATGGTAGGAGATGCTGGTAGGGCAGGTGGTGCAGATGGTGCCTGTAACATCCTCAGATCTGACCTAGAAGTAAGATGACTATTGTGTCCTTAGGCATATTTGTGCGATTATTTATGCCTTTATTTTATTTATATGTGTAATATTATTTAGTTAAGACAAGTTTGTGATAAGGGTCACAGAACAGGTTTGTTTATTTAGTTCGGACTCCGTTAGGGTAGTCAAATTAAGTACGAAAGTTATTAGATAACTGGTAAATACCCGTGTGTGATGAGGTATGGGATTTTAACCCCAATTTAGTGTATTGTGCAGCTCTTTTCTCTTATTTTCTCTATCTCTCTAGAAAATTCCCAAAACTCACCCGTACTCACTTCTTCTTCAATCTCAAACCCTAGATTGCTAATTTGTGTTCTAGAGCTCAAATCATTCATATTATCTTGTTCTTTACAGTTTACTGAATCTTTTAAGGTAAGAATCAAAGTATGTCAAGCTTTAATCTTTGAGAAAATGAGATTTTTGTGTTAGGTTTTGTTAATGTGGGTTTTAGTGTCAAATTGGTTGATTTTGATGTTGTTTGTGTCCATTTCTTGTGGGTTTATGCTTATTGATGTTTAGTGTAGTCGATTTGGTCAGTTTTGAGGTAAGAAACGAGCTCTAGAGCAAGAAATGGCGAATTTTGGGTTAAACCCGTAGCTGTGTTCATCTTCTTCATCAGATGAACACACTCGGCCGAGTGTCTCTTGACACTCGACCGACCGTGTAGACGATCGACCGGTTGAGTGACACACTCGACCGAGTGTGTCCGAGTTCTGACCAGATGCTTTATTTTACTTAGTCGACCGAGTGAGAGGACACACGACCTTGTGTGTGTGGACACAGTCGACCGACTGTGTGACTCAGTTGGTCGAGTGTCTTTGTGGGCAGAATATTTTCCTAAGTGTTGATGTCTAGCCGTTATGCTGCCTGCGTGACTTATCATAATCAGGATGTAAATTCTGAAAATGCATAAGTGTTAGGAGGACTTTTAGTGGCGCTTTTTGTGACTAATTTCTGTACTGTGTTGTTTTGTGTTAACAGACAGAAACTAACTTGATTTGCCTTATGTACAGGTGATAAGGACAAGGAAGCCGCTCAGTGATAGATTATCTGAGCTAGTTGCTGGTATTCGGTGAGTGGGTCTATCTCCAGATAGAGTATTAAATAGATGACACGCTACTTGTTCAGACTCTTTATACTTATGTTTATACCTATTATGAATACCATGTGTAGTTAGATATTGCCATGCTAGTTAGGACGATTGCATGACTGGTTATCTGTGATCTTATGTGCGCACTGTAGTGACCCGAACTTTTCCATGTTTATATATTAAAAAAAACTATATTTACATGATTAAATGTTTCCAATATGTTAAACAATTAAACTTGTTAAGACTTGATTATTTGATATGAGTTTCATGTAGACAATTGACCACCCAAGTTGACTGGCGATTCACGAACGCTAAAACTTGTAAAAATGACATGATGATATATTTGGACATATATATGGTTAACATGAAATTATGATAAGTAAGTATCTCACTAAGTATATTAACAATATGTGATATACATAAAAAAAATGAGAATATTGAATTATGAAGCTCGAAATGATATACATAACGATTATCGTTATAACAACGTCTTATTAAATACATATGTATTGTATTAAGATATTGATATACTATATTTAACATGATAAAATGATAATTAAGTATATCATTGAGTGTATTAACAATGAACTATACAAGTAAGATGAGACTACTAACTTAAGGATTTCGAAACAATATATATATGTAACGATTATCGTTGTAATAGTATTTTAACATATATATATGATATTAAGATATATTCATACACCATGTTATCATGTTAATATAACAATTTAACATCTCATTTAAGTATAATAACAATGAATTAATTACATTTAACAAGATCGTTAACTTAAAGGTTTCAAAACAACACTTACATGTAACGACTAACGATGACTTAACGACTCAGTTAAAATTTATATGCATGTAGTATATTAAGATGTATTAGTACACTTTTGAAAGACTTTATGACACATATCAATGTACTTCTACTTAATAAAAATGCTTACAATTGCATTCTCATTCATTTTCATCAACAATTCTACTTGTATGCACCCGTATTCGTACTCGTACAATACCCAGCTCTTAGATGTATATACTATTGGCATATACACATAATAATTCAGCTCTTAGCAGCCCTCATTTAGTAAATAAACATGTGGAACCATCATTTGGCAACTAGCATGAATTATTACACTAAAAATCAAATTACAACTTGCATACAGGGAACCCCTCATTCACGTTTTTCTTCATCCTCACACACACTTTCATTTTTCAATTTTCTTTCACTCATTTAATCTATCTCTTATTCTATGATGATGTTCTAAGTGTTCTTCATCATATTCATCAAAATCTACATCAATCTAGCTCATAAATCCAACCTTTGATCAACCTATAAAACAACTACTCAAGAAAACTTTAATAACACTTTCAAGTTTACTAGTTTACTTCCAAGCTTTCAAATCCATTCCAAGTAATCATCCAAGATCAAGAAACCTTTGTTATTTACAGTAGGTTATCTTTCTTATTCAAGGTAATATTCATATTCAAACTTTGATTCAATTTCTATAACTATAACAATCTTATTTCGAGTGGAAATCTTACTTGAACTTGTTTTAGTGTCATGATTCTGCTTCAAGAACTTTCAAGCCATCTAAGGATCCTTTGAAGCTAGATCTATTTTTCTCATTTCCAGTAGGTTTACCTACTAAACTTGAGGTAGTAATTATGTTCATAACATCATTCGATTCATATATACATAACTATCTTATTCGAAGATTTGAACATGTACTCACTAGAACATAGTTTAGTGAATTCTAAACTTGTTCGCAAACAAAGTTAATCCTTCTAACTTGACTTTTAAAATCAACTAAACACATGTTCTATATCTATATGATATGCTGACTTAATGATTTAAAACTTGGAAACACGAAAAACATCGTAAAACCGGACATACGCCGTTGTAGTAACACCGCGGGATGTTTTGGGTTTGATAATTAAAAACTATGATAAACTTTAATTTAAATGTTGTTCTTCTGGGAAAATGATTTTTCTTATGAACATGAAACTATATCTGAAAATCATGGTTAAACTCAAAGTGGAAGTATGTTTTTCAAAATGGTCATCAAGATGTCGTTCTTTCGACGGAAATGACTACCTCTTTAAAAATGACTTGTAACCTGTATTTCTGACTATAAACTTATACTTTTTCTATTTAGTTTCATAAATTTCCGTTCATTATGAAACCATATTAACTTGAATCACTCAAAACGGATTTGAAACGAAGAAATGATGGGTAAAACAAAATTGGATAAATTTGTTAGTTTTAGCTACGAAAATTTTGTAACAAATCTAGACTAAACATATCCTAACTAATTTATATTGTATTATACATATTATATAATCTTGGGATACCATATACACGTATACAATGTTTTGACATATCATATCGACCCATCTATATATATATATTTCGGAACAACCATAGACACTCTATATGCAGTAATGTTTGAGTTAGCTATACAGGGTTGAGGTTGATTCCAAAATAACATATATACTTTGAGTTGTGATCTAGCCTGAGACTTGTATACACTGGGTCGTGGATTGATTCAAGATAATATATATTGATTTATTTCTGTACATCTAACTGTGGACAACTAGTTGTAGGTTACTAACGAGGACTGCTAACATAACAAACTTAAATCATAAAAATGTTGTGATTATATTTCAATCATACTTTGATATATATGTACATATTTGTTATAGGTTCGTGAATCGACCCGTGGCCAAGTCTTATTTTCTTGACGAAGGAAAAATCTGTGAAAGTGAGTTATAGTCCCATTTTTAATATCTAATATTTTTGCGATGAGAATACATGCAGATTTGAAAATGATTTACAAAATAGACACAAGTAATTGAAACTACATTCTATGTTGAATCGTTATACCGGATATCGCCCTTGTTGAACTTGGTAACCTAAGAATTGGTGTTTATTATAATTGCCACCAGTTGACGCGAATCCTAAAGATAGATCTATGGGCTTTGACACGCCCCAGTCAAAGAATTTGAACTGCTTTAGTACTTCAATATTATTTATGGGGATATTCTAGATGCATTTTATTAATGTCGGTTACCAGGTGTTCAAACATATGAATAATTTTTATGAAGATTGCATGTTATTGAAAGATGAAATCTTGTGGTCTATTATTAAAATTTGATATATAGGTTAAACCTATAACTCACCAACATTTTTTGTTGACGTTTAAAGCATGTTTATTCTCAGGTGATTATTAAGAGCTTCCGCTGTTGCCTGCTAATTTATGGACAAAAGTTGGATTCAGCATGTTTGTATAATATTGTTTAAAAACTGCATTCGAAGACATATATTATTGTGTAATATGATTGTAAACCATTATGTAATGGTCGTGTGAAAATGCTATATTTTAGATTATCATTATTTGATAATCGTCGTAATATTTTAAAGGTTATGGTTTGTTTTAAAAATCGAATGCAGTCTTTGAAAAACGTCTCATATAGAGGTCAAAACCTCGCAACAAAATCAATTAATATGAAACGTTTATAATTATTATGAACGGGACATTTCAGTTGGTATCCGAGAGTTGGTCTTAGAGAACCAGAAAATTTGCATTAGTGTGTCTTATCGAGTTTGTTAGGATGCATTAGTGAGTCTAGACTTCGATCGTGTTTTCTAAAAAAAAAATATGATTGCTTAATATTTTCTTGTTGGAAACTACAAATTGTAACATGTAAATATTATGTTATATATTAATCTCTTGACGTGTTTGATATTGTGTGATAGATGTCTACCTCTAGTACAAATCCCATCGACTCACCTAATAATAATGAAGAGTCGAATATATATTGGGAAGATTCACAAATTCCCGAAGAGGAACCGGAAGAAGAGGAACCAGAAGAAGAGGAAACGGAAGAAGAAGAGGTTCCAGAGGAGGAAATATTAGAAACCACTGAAAAACAGATAAATTAAAGAAAACCCTCAACCAATGGACCAAAATTAATAATGGTCAATGGTGTTTTCGCCGAGGAAGCAAAATATTGGGAAGATTACCAATTTTTCGATGAATCGGATCCCGATGAGGATTCCGATGATGTTATAGAAATTACCTCGACCCAATTTGAAAAAGCAAAAGAAAATAATAAGGGAAAGGGAAAATAGAGAAACCTGATTCCAACCCTGATGAACTTTATATGTATCGTCAACACCCGTATTTCTTAAGTTGTAAAAATAACCCTGTAACCTCTAAGCCACCAGGTTTTTCTAAACCATTTGTGAAAACAACGGCTCGTATTAGAGGAACATCATATATCCCTAGAAAATTAGCAAAACTAAACAGTTCCGAAGAGGAAGAAACTAGTGAGTCGAAATAAAGAGTTGTAATCATGAGGTGTAAAATATGTAAAATAAGTGTGCTTGTACTTTTTTTGTTGTATGTGAAAATTGCTTGTATTATTTGATAATTATCTTTTACGAATCTAACCCTCGTCTATTTTTACAGTATAAAAATAAAAATGGATGTTAAGGATAGACAACCAAAAATTTTAGAAGACCTACCCGGGGACATGATTGATGAAATCTTGTCTAAAGTCGGTCAGAATTCGTCGGCACAATTATTTACGGTGAAATTAGTGTGTAGAACATTTGATGAATGTTCCAAGCATGCCTTAGTTTATAAAAGGCTTTCATTTGAAAGATGGGGTATATCACATTGGGGAGACCGTAAGTTACGCCGTGTTTTCTTTAAAGCGTTAAATGAGGGGAACCCAAATGCAATTTTACGCTACGGGTTAAGAACCTATTTTGACTCAACATATCCCAACGTAGGACTTCGTTAGTTAGAAAGAGCTTCTAACATGCAACATAAAGAAGCATGTTATGCTTACGGGTTAGTGATGTTCGCTTCTCACCAAAGTGAGAAAAAGAATATCGGATTACGACTTTTAAATAAAACCTTCCCACAAGTGACGGATTCAGTAGTTGGGGTGAGAAACAAGGTTTTTAGATTATTACGGGGCTGTTGGGCATTACGAAACCCTCGTCCTTTTGACGACGTTACAACATGCTGCCTAGCCAACGGTCATAACGGTTATTTTCCACAAGACCAAAGATGGGAAATAGTCTTAGTAAAACCAGAATGCATGACTTGTTTCTGGACTTATGAATTACGTGTTTTTATTGCCTTTGCTGAACAACTTGCGTATTAACTAGGATTGTTGTCACAACTATTTTGTATCAAAGTTATCGTGTGCTATATTTCATGCTATATGAATATTTAAGGTATTGTAAGTTTGTAAAATATTGTATAAGAGTTTGAACGCGGAATATTATTGTAATCAGTTTTTCATATAGAATTGTAGTAGTTGAATTGTATATTAGCTGCTAAGTATGAACTTAACGGGTAGGTACTACCCGAATGGAAAATTATAAAACGCTAATATGAAGAAAAAGCTTTTATAAATAAGTTCATATTATGCTACGAAATACTATTGACTACTCTTAATATTCTATATGATTAACTTAATTCTATTGGCTATTTTTGAAGGAAATGGCACTGACTACTCGTCAGAACTTGAACATCAGCGAGGAAGACTTCCGTGTTTTCCTTGCTGCGAACATAGCCGCAGTGCGGGCCGTAATGCAAAATAACAACAATAACTCTGGTTCTAGCAGTGGAACTAATTCTACAAGAAATCGTGTAGGATGCTCCTACAAAGAATTCACTGCCTGCAAACCTTTGGAATTCGATAGAACCGAGGGTCCAATCGGATTAAAACGGTGGACTGAAAAGGTTGAATTGGTGTTTACCATAAGTAAATGTACTAAAGAAGACAAAGTAAAGTACGCTACGCATACCTTCACAGGTACTGCGTTAACATGGTGGGACACCTATCTCGAGCAGGTGGGACAAGATGCTGCTTACGCATTATCGTGGTCAGCATTCAAGCACTTGATGAACGAGCAGTACTGTCCCAGAAACAAGGTCAATAAGCTCAAGGTAGAGCTTAGAGGGTTACAAACACAAGGATTTGATATTACCACATACGAACGACGATTCACAGAGTTGTGCCTATTGTGTCCGGGAGCGTTCGAAGATGAAAAAGAGAAGATCGACGCGTTTGTAAAAGGGTTACCAGAAAGAATTCAAGAAGATGTGAGTTCACATGAGCCCACCTCCATATAAAAGGCAAGTCGAATGGCTCATAAACTCATAAATCAGATTGAGGGAAGAATTAAAGAGCAGGCGGCCGAAGAAGCCAACACAAAACAAGTCAAGAGGAAGTGGGAAGAAAACAGTGACAATAGTCACCAACAAAACAACAGTAACTATCGCTTCAACAACCAACACAACAATCACAACTACAATCGCCCCATTTTTCAAAAAAACAAATGCATCAACAACTATCCCAACAACAACAACAACCACAATAACTGTCCTAACAACAATAACAATCGCAACAACAACCAAATCAATAACAACAACGGCAACAACAATCATAACAATAAATGTCTAAGGTGTGGAGGGTATCATCCAGATAAGTTCTGTGTAGTAGTGTGTACCAAGTGTAACAGAATCGGACATAGTGTAACGAAGTGTGATGTCTATGGACCAAAGGCATATAAAAATAACAGAACAAATAATTCCATTATTTGTTACGGATGCAGAAAGCCGGGCCATTTCAGCAAAGCATGCCCTAATCAAGGGAATAATAATGGGCAAGGCCGTGGACGAGTCTTCATCATTAATTTGGCAGAAGCGCAGGAAGACCCGGAGCTTGTTACGGGTACGTTTCTTATTGACGATAAATCTGCTTATGTTTTATTTGATTCGGGTGCGGATAGAAGCTATATGAGTAGAGATTTTTGTGCCAAATTAAATTTTCCATTAATGCCTTTGGATAGTAATTTTTTACTCGAATTAGCAAACGGTAAACTAATTACAGCAGATAAAGTATGTCGGGATAGAGAAATTAAATTGGTTTACGAAACATTTAAGATTGACTTAATACTATCGAGTTAGGGAGTTTTAACGTAATAATTGACATGGACTGGTTGAAAAAGGCGAGAGCAGAGGTCGTTTGTTACAAAAATGTGATTCGCATTGTACGGGAAAAAGGAAAACCCTTAATGGTGTACGGAGAAAAGAGCACCGCGAAGCTAAATCTTATTAGTAATTTGAAGGTGCAAAAGCTAATAAGAAAAGGTTGCTATGCTGTTTTAGCACATGTTTAGAAAGTACAAACCGAAGAAAAGAACATCAATGATGTTCCCGATGTATTTCTGAAAGAATTACCGGGACTACCTCCACACCGATCTGTTGAATTTCAAATAGATCTTATACCAGGAGCTGCACCAATAGCTCGTGCTCCATACAGACTCGCACCTAGAGGGTGGCTGCACAGGCTCCTCCTCGGGGTCCTCCTCGGGATCCTCCTCGCTGGTGTCATCGGATGATGATCCGTCTGAATCGTCGGAAGATAGTGCAGGTACGTCACGGGCGGGAGAAAGCGTCTGGCCGGTGGTCATAAGTCGATATCTTCCAGGTGTAATCGGTATGACTCGTCCATCAGCGGTGCGTCTAGCCCAATGTCCATGCTCGTTAAGGAAGGGACCGTCTCCGTTTCCCCCAGGGATCACAGTACCACCGGAATGGTGCTGTGGCCCCGGGAGTCTAGGGCTGGGTGGTGCTGGAATCTCCTCGGGATCCTCGTCTCTGTCTGAGATGTCCATGAGGTCAAGCGCATGTCTACTATCTCCGGAAGACGAATCGCAAGAGTCTCCGGAGGGTAGCAGTGAGTCAGCAACAATAGTAGGCGAGGTAGCAGATGTATCTGAGTCGCTCTCTAAGTCAAAGGTCATAGACGGCATGTCTGACATCTGAACAAGGAAAAATAACTTTTTCCTTGTCAGTAAGACATATAGCAAGCACGTAATCAGGCACTACAGCATCCTAGCAGTACATAGCATGGCAATCGTAACAGTATTAAAAAGAAGTAACATGTAATCAAAGACATATTGTAGTATGCAGTAGCGAGAAAGTAGCAGCATACAACAAGTTCACATAGCAGTAAAGGTAAGCAGTAGCATGCAGTAGTAGTAAGCAGTAACAAGTAAACGAGCAAGTTGTAGATTAGTCCTATTAGCGAATCTTACTCGGCTCGGTCAAGACTCACTAATGCAACGTAATTCCCTACAACCGATGCTCTGATACCAAATGTGACGCCCCGTACAAAACCATCATGTACGAATCGTCAACAACAGGTCCATTACACGGTATAATACTACATGCTGTTTTAAAACAAGTTTTGCATTCATGAAAAGGTAATGTTTTACAAAAGATAACGTGACACAAAGGTCGTTACAAAGCCATTATTCAAAATAACATAGGTTGCGAATGCAAAATAAAAGTTCCATGATTGAGACATCTCTAAGTAATGCAGTGGAAGTCTAACACAGCGAGTCTGTAACAGCAAGTCTATAACATCAAGACAGCAAGTCTAACAGCGGAAGCAACAACGTCTAAGCACCTGATAAATACACGCTTAAAATTCAACACGAATGTTGGTGAGCTATAGTTTGTATTCAGTAATGTAATGTAGACCACGAGATTTCGTATTCAAAACATTATGAAAAGTATATGCTTATCCGTGGGCACCCGATAACTAACGTAACGTAATAATAATACCCCCTAAAAGTACACTTGGCGAGTGCGTATGTCCTCGAAGTATCAAACATCCGTTAAATGCTAGAGCAACTAGCCAAAGTGGGGATGTCAAACCCTATGGATCCATATCTAATATTCGCTTTCACCGGTTCAAAAACCAATGATTAAACATTACCATGCTAAGGGGAATCTTTGTGCCGTTATATCACCCACACATATGTAAAGTTTAAGTACTCGTGTCTAGTATGTAAAACACAGAAAGCGCATGTATTCTCAGTCCCAAAAATAGTAAAGTAAAAAAGGGAAGCTATAACTCACAGTGAATGTGCAGTAAAAGTCGATATGAAAAGTATGCAGGTAGTAAGTCGGTCCGAAAGGTCGTCAACCTAAGTCAAAGGTCACTAAGTCAGTATATTGTCCCCAAAAGTTTAAGAGTGAATAAATTAAGTCTTAAGTATCGTCATCATCATCATCATTATCATCATACGTAAAAGATAAAGTAAGTTTTCAACAAGAATAGAGATCGAAACAAAAGGATGACTTCGAACAGCTGCTACGACCTCTATACAAAACGAAAAGACACGTGGTTAGTGGCCAAGGATCCGTATGTGAGTCCTCTAACCTCTATCCAATTTTCAGATCCTAACTCGATGTCGTTTGACCTTGGCGATGGTTCAAGCGCGAGTAGGTCAGAATTTTCAGCACGTCGTTATAACGGCGTAGTGACTTTCGGAAGGCTATAAATCCTAAACCGTATATCGGATTTAGGTGAGGCCTAAACGAAAAGTCATCTACTCGAAACGAACTATCTGAAAATAAGATTTACAGAAGTCCTAGGAATCTTATCAGATCCCAAAAAACAGCAAACAAGTGCTCCGGTGGGTTTCTTGGTGCTTGATGCTCATCACGGTTCTCGTCCTTGATGCGTGTAAGCTTCAAGTGTACAACTCTTTGATGTTTTAGCATCAATTTGACCAAGTTTCAACCATCAACACACAAATAAGAGTAAAAGCTAACATTCTACAAGTTTTGAACATCAAGTTGCCTCTTTATTGCATAAACCCAATAAAGCTTCAACCTTTGTCTTTTTTACACAAGTTTATGCATCTTCATCATATTAGATGATGAAGACTTGATCTTTATCATCAAAAAAATCACAAAAAGGTTCCAAGTAAGTGAGATCTACAATGATAACTTAGATCTCAAGTATTAAGAAAACCCTAAGCTAGAAAGCTTGGATCTTTACAAGATTAATGAGACCATAAGCTAAAAAGCTAAGATCTAATGAAAGTAATGAGACCATAAGCTAAAAAGCTAAGATCTTTAACAAAATAATGAAACTCTAAGCTAAAAAACTTGGATCTTTAATGTTCTTGAAGATCCTTAAAGCAAAAGACTAGATCTTCAAGTTACATAAAGATCATAAACACAAGTTTTGATCTTTTTAACAAAATAAAGGAATCATAAGCTAGAAAACTTAGATCCAATAAAGTAATAAAGATTCAAAGCTAGAAAGCTTGAATCTTTCATGTTCTTGAAGGATTCAAACCAAAGTTTGAATCTACAAGATATAACAAGATCAAGAAGCTAAAAAACTTGATCCTTGCATGATGATGATGATGTCGAAAATGAGAAGAGAAGAAGATCAAGAAGAAAATTTAAAACTTACACTTTTTAGAGTGAGAAAGACTAGAGAGAGAATTAGAGAGTAAGTGTGTGTAAAATGTGAATGAGATTAAGTGTGAAATGGGTGATATTTACTTGGTATTTATAGAGTGATGAGGTGGTGGTGGCCGTAGGTTTTAAGGGGGACAAGGGGGGACAACTTTTGTTTTTTGGTTAATGGTGGTCTAAAGTTGGTGCTTATGTTGGGATCCCATGCAACAATTGTGATTATGGTTAACAAAAACGCTAGTATATTCTCTCTAATAAATGGGTATTTGTCTTACATTTATATGGGTCATAAACTTATTAAAATTGGGCTAATTAAATAGTCCACTAGCTAGAGTAGGGTGGCTAAAGTCCAACGAGGTAGAAAGTCCAACAAGACAACTAGTGAGCATAAGTAAATTACTAAGCGTAATTAAGCAACCAAAAGCCCAAGTAATTGCTATTAGAAAATAATAATTAGTATTTCATAGTCGTAATATTCCAATTACGACAAAAGCTAAACGTGTACCAAAACATATAGCTCGTTCTCAACGTCAAGTGACACTAACGGTCGTAAAAGCATTTGGAGATCAAGTTAAGTAACTAAGTACTTAATGGCATGTTGTATGGTATAAACGAAAGTAATCAATCATGGAATAAGATCCCAGAATATAAACCAACACAGTACGCACAAGTACGCAGTTTCGCAGAAAGTAACAAGCACAAAAGTAAGTCAAAAAAGTCGGGTCGTTACATAAAGGGAGTATAGTAGATTCTATACTCTGGTCATTGCTAGTATTTAGGTGCTCATAGATTATGTAAACGTTTCGAAACTTGGAGTTGTACTTGTAAAATCTCGTGGTTAAGGAACTTAAAGTATTTTCTGAATACTTTTTTCAGATACTGTTTACATTATTTTAAACATGTAGATTCACCAACATTATTGTTGACCTGTTTTGCGTGTTTGATTCTCAGGTCCTTAAGAGGTAGACTTCCGCTGTATTTTGAAGCTTGGTCTGGCCGTGGAGTCAGCATGATTATTAAAGACATTATTTATTATTGCATTTAAAACTTTTACAACTGTTTAATACTATTGGCTTGTGGTTACGATCACAATAGTATTCTTATTTTGAATTTATTGGCTTGTGCTTTGAAAGTCAACTTTTAAATAAAATTAAATGCGATTACTTTGAAACGTCTCATATAGAGGGCGTAACTGTTAACTATGTGTCATACCCCCGAATAGGGCCGGGGAAATATGACTTCACAATATCACAACACAAGTATGTATAAACGAGAACGACTCTAAATGAGACGTTTTTACAAAATTTGAATTTGCAGTGGAAACATAATAATGTTCCACATAATGAAACACAAATGATAAGTCTAATATGTGGACTCCAATGCAACAGCTAACTAAGCATCATAGGGCAGCACACGTACTAATATTCACCTGAGACAAACATGCTTAAAATGTCAACACAAAGGTTGAGTGAACATCATAGGTTTAACAATCATAATAAGTTTTAGACCACAAGATTTAGTTCAAAACATCAAAATATTCAATATACCATGATGTGACAACCCAGAAATTTCCGACTAAATTTAAACTTAATCTTATATGATTCTGACACGATAAGCAAAGTCTGTTAAGTTGAATCTAAAAAAAAAATTGAACTGTGTTCATGTAATCATTTAACCTCGACCAAATTCCGACGATTCACGAACCAATATATAAATGGATATGAATATAGATGTATATACATATGTATATATATATTAACTTGAAAACGTTAATAAAGTATTAAAGGTATAATATTTTACATAAACGTATTTGTTTCAATATGTTTATTGATGGGATTATAAGATAATATCAAATGATTGAGTTATCAAAATTCTTTATGATATAATTTACGTGTCTCTGTTGTGAGGACCACTTTGAATTAGGAAACCTTTCCTTTTTAACGGTATTCGGAATAATTGGTAAAGTAATCTACCATTGAGAACAAAGTGTCAATTAATGAAAGTTAGACAAAAGTTAATGGAGAACCAAATGTTATAATATTTGATTGATTTAATTTCAAACGTGCGAAAACGTTTTTAGATATAATAGAAATTGATTGTTAAAATGTTTTTGTTTAAATAACGTAATTTGAATATATATTTTACAAAGTGATAAAATATAATATTAACTTGGTCATAAAACGTTTAGGTTTAAAACAATATTATTAAATATACTTTGATAACTAACGAGAAAATGATTTAAAGAAGCAAATGACCAAAACACTCAAATGAATAAGTTACACTTTGAGTGAGATTGTTATTCATTGATTTAAGTCTAATTATTGATATTAGTACACGTCGCGTAATGTAAAATGCTAGTTTTCTAAGCATACGAAACGTCGTTCGAAAAACCGGAACCGGGACATAAGTCGAGTGTCAACGTACAAGTCGACGGAGCAAAAATTACAAGTCAACTAGGCACGAGAATATAATATAATATATAATTAATTAATATAAATTTTATATAATTAAAATAAAACGTCGACGAGCAAGATTACAAAGTCAATAGTGAGCTGGAAGTGGTCAAGCCGCGATCGCGGGATATATGCCCACTCAACCTCCGCGATCGCAGAGGTGTTGGGTCCAGAAGTGGCCTATAAAGCCTCGAACGCGTTTGATTCATTTCATAATTCATCTCTCTCAATCTCTCGGGTATTACTTGGGGGTTATGATCATGACCCAACTAGCATTTATCATTTCCGTTGCATCTACGTACTTTCCTGCAATATTGAATCACAATATTGATATGTGAGCATTCATATCTTATCTTTTATATATTAATAGTGTGTCCAGGTCTAGTGCTCGAGTATATATGTTTATGCATGCTAGTATGCTAAATGTCGTCGTTAAATAGTTTTATGATGAATCACAAATTTAATACATGTACTACTGATATAAGGTATATGATATGCATGTTGTTGGAAAGCTGGCGAAAAATTAATAACTTTTCAATTAGAAATCGCCTGATTTCGATGAACAAATTAAAAGTTATGGTCAGCTGAATTATGATTGACGTTAATTGAAATTGATTTTGAATCTACAATTAATATTTAAACAACTGTTTATAAGATTAATAAATTGGATTTTTGGATACTACTGGGCGAGTAAATGAATTCTTATATAAGACACGTCTTGTGTTGTTAAACAATTGTCAAAGTTGACTTTTTGATGACTTTTGTTAACTTTTGCATGTCGGTCTCGAGCATTAGGATTTGTGATACACTATGACCTGACCTAGCTTGATAGACATTTATTGACCAACATATGTTCTCTAGGTTGAGATCTACGGTTATTTGGTTTTCCGAGTTTCGGTCACGTTTCGATGAACGACTTTATGTGCTGCTAAGGTGAGTTTCATTTGCTCCTTTTTTAATTGCTTTTGTAATCTATATTTTTGGGCTGAGAGTGTATGCACTTTATTTTAAACGCAATGGATACAAGTACATACTAAATTCTACACCGAGTTTGAACCGAAAATCCCTTAGCTTTGGTAACTAGTAGCTGCCGGTTATAAGAACTGGTGGGCGCGAATAGTTGTATATGGATCCATAGGGCTTGACATCCCCTTCTGTTCCAGGTATAGAAACCCTAGCCTGAACTATAAAACAGACGTATGCTATTTGAGGTTAATACACGTTGGATTGCGTGTATTGTACATGTTGTTTGCATGTATGTTAAAAAAGGGGTACTTATTATAACGTTAAAGTTTAGTTACCAGGGTGCTCAATCTTGTAGAATATTTTGATAAACGTTTCTGGATGAAACAACTAAAATCTTGTGATCCACCTTTATATAAAGATTATGCGCAACATTAAAACTATGAACTCACCAACCTTTGTGTTGACACTTTTAAGCATGTTTATTCTCAGGTTCCTAGAAGTCTTCCGCTGTTTGCTTATATGTTATACAAGCTATGTGCATGGAGTCATACATGCTTTATTCGAGAAAACGTTGCATTTACAAATTCATCACCATGTATCTTATTTTGACTGCATTGTCAACGGATGTAGTATTGTAAACTATTATTTACGGTGATTGTCTATATGTAGAAATCATCAGACGTCAAAAACCTTGTAATTAGATATTCATTTATGGTGTGCCTTTTCAAAAGAATGCAATGTTTACGTAACGTATCATGTAGAGGTCAGTACCTCACTGTGAAATCGATGAATGATGTATTCATCCAAATGGATTCGGACGGGTCATCACAGTTGGTATCAGAGCGTTGGTCCTAGCGAACTAGGTCTTGCATGAGTGTGTCTAACTGATAGTTGTTATGATGCATTAGTAAGTCTGGACTTCGACCGTGTCTACATGTCAAAAGTTTTGCTTATCATTTCTTGTCGAAAATTACCTGCTTATCATTCTTAGTCTAGACACGTTTTACTGCATTGATTGCTTGAATAGTGTATAGACAAAATTCATATCTTAGCATATCTGTTACTGTAAACTTTGCCTGACAGCTTTCGAAAGTTCCTCCGTAATTTGCGGTATCCCTTGTACTATATATAGGTATTCTATGTAATTAGAATATCATCAGATATCCAAAATTCATTTCATATCAAAAATCCTTTATCGAACCGTGAAAGATGAATTCCGCATCTAGTTCGAATTCCTCAGATTCCGATAGCTATTCTGATATGGAATTCTACCTGAGCTCCGAAAGCAGCGTAACCTGAATAGATCAACCAATTAGCCATCATCTATTCTGGATAAATTGGGGATGAGTTAGTAATCTACTTAATCAATGGAGATAAGAAGAAGGTGATCCCTTCCATCCACCACATTTCCCTCTTAGCGAAGAACCTGAAGCACTTACCGGCGAACCTGTCCGAAACACCATTTTCACCCTCATTTCCAGAACAGCTCGCAACGACTACGTAATATCCACTATTCTAAATCTTATTCATCCTCTCGTCCGAACCGCCAATCATCCGGGGGTAGTAGAAGAAGTAAACGAGCTTCGCGCTCGAGTAGTGACTTTGGAGAACATGATGCGCAACTTGCAGGCATCACAGGCACCAGCAGCATCACCGGCATCAACAGTACCACCATCGTCAACACCAACAGTACCATTACCACCACCAACAATCGCATCCACATCACACGCCTCAACATCACGATCTGTACCTCGAACATCAACATCATACGCACCATAGGTACCAAGGAGTACCAGCAACAACAAACGATGAAGTATGGATTCATAACTTCATCAGAGAAATATTCTACGGTGATTATGTAATCTCTAAAATCTTAGAGATTATTTATCCCAGTTCTAACCGTAAATCAAATGAGTAGAGATGGTAGAGGGGAGAATAGAAACCCTGACAGGAATGGTGCGTGATTTACAAGCTAGACTTGTTATACGAGCGCCACCAGAAGTACCACCATCAACACCTGTAACACCACAAGCTCCACCAGCTCCATAACCACCGACGATATTGACACCACAATCACCAATGAGTACATCGTAATATCAAATTATAAAGTATTACTCGGTTAATTTATACTACTAAAATGCTATGATGTACATCCTTCGTTAACGACTTAACCATCGTTAACTACAATCTCTGTTTCAACTCAATGAATTCCATTTCATAATAAACCAAGTGTATTATTTAATTACATAATTGATTTTATATTTTCATTTTCGATGTACTCGAAACTTTCCAGAAAACATCATCTGTGCCTTGTAAGGTTCACAAAAATTCCACGAGCACCAACATCCTTCACCGAGGAATATCAATAAGAATAAATAATGAAGTATTGATTTCATTAGTGAAATACTCCGCGAAGATTATGTAATATCTAATGTTTTAGAGATTATTTATTTCTAATTCAAGCCAAAAATCAAATGAGCTTAGTATAATATTAACTCATTAAATCTGTATTACATCTGAAGAAAAATATACATACATATATTTTCATAAAGACCGTAATGAAAATTCTTTTGTACAAAATATTACTTGTGAAATCTTTAACGGGTAGGTAATACTCGAAAAATATATAAATTCACAATTAATATGTTACATTCTTTGATTCTGATTCAGCAAATCAACTTCGACTTTTCATCCGAATAAGCCTTATTATAACTGTGATATATACGTTTCCTCTTTTCGTCATTGTTACCGGGGAACCATTTATATTCCACCACATTAGCAGTAAACTTACCAGCAACATCATTGATCTTCAACTTTCTGAAATATTATTATATTTATTGAAACCCTATCATGTACTCATCTGCATCTTGTAACGGTAATTTTCATACCAAAAAGCTTCAATCATTATTCTCGAATTTCCCAGCAATTCTACGCCAACAGTTATATATGTACATATAACTTCTATCTCCTAGACTTACACACTTCGAATGTGAAGTTTCTAAAAAACACCCTAAACTGCGAACTAGTTCTCCGATTTTTGGAAAAATGCTGATGAAGCAGCAAAAACTGTAAACGACCTTAACAGTCAAAAGTTTGATGATAAAGAATAATGTGTTGGCAAAGCTCAGAAAAATAGACGGTTTGGACTGGAAAACGGATTGAGCAAACTATGAAGGAGGCTGTGGACAAATCACAAAGACTAAACCTGCCTTCAAAGAATCCAAATGATTCAGTATCTACTGAAGTCATTAACGAATACCTTGCTCCTGACTCTAAATCTTTACTGACAAATCTTCTTTATCATCTTTCAATATAAGAAATTCTAAAATATCATCGTATCTTTCATTATAAAGATCCTCGATATTTCTGAAGATATTTTCATAACCATTCTTATCTGAAATCATTTATCTCTTCGCGCTATCAGTGTTACATCATAAAGAAAACTGTTGTAGTTTCTAAAATTTTAAAAATTTGAATTTAAAATATGAATGTTTTTGAAGTAGTGTTGGGAATTGAAGCATGAGTTAGTATAATATAATGACACTTGATCAACGTGATTATTTTACAGTAAGTCATGCTGAGTTTCTAATAGAACGTGATAAAGGTTCACAGATCATACCCTCATCATGAACCATGTTACATAACTCTTTCATTCTATTTAACCTTTAGACTATCAAGAAAATATTTTTTCTTGATGATTCGGTCTTTTCCAAATATTCTGGTAATTTGACAAATCAAATCGTGCTATTACCTTTCCTTTCTACTTTGTATATTATGATCATTCAAAACTCCGTACCTACGAATTCTGGACCATTATTCGCTTGACTTGAAGTCGGGAAGGAAAAACAAAACCATGGAACTCCTAAATATAAGGGAAAATATAAAGCCTGACAACAACACATAAATTACAAACCGTGTATATCAATACGTATTGCAACGTAAAGACACATGAGAATTAAAAACATTATAACCCCAAGGTAATAGTGTGACGACCCGGAAATTTCCGAACAAATTTAAACTTTAATCTTTATATATTCCCGACACGATAAGCAAAGTTTGTTAAGTTGAATCTCAAGAATTTTAAACTATGTCCATACATTCATTTAACCTCGACCAAATTCCAATGATTCACGAACCATTATATGAACGGATATGAGTATATATATAGATGTATATGTTATAACTTGAAAATATTAACAAAGTATTAGACGTATAATACTTTACATGAACGTATTTGTTTCAAAATATATTTAAGATAATATTCAACGGAATTAGAAGATAATATCAAATGATTGAATTATCAGATACATTGCATGATTACGAGTCTCTGTTGAGAGGTCCACTTTGATTTAGGAAACCTTTCCTTTTTAACGATATTTGGAATAAATGGTAAAGTGATCTTCAAGTAAGGACAATGTGTCAAGTAGCGAGATCTAGTCAGATTGGTGGAAGCTCCTATTAAATTCCAATACATGCCTTACAATAATTACCTCATGACTTTTGACATGATAAATTAATTAACCTTCATATTATGTATTGTGAAAGAGAAATCAGGGAATATAGGTAAATTAGAAAATAGATATTGACAAGTTAAATAGATCGACATTTTACATTAAGATGATTCTTTACGTTTGATTTTTCCTTTAGACTTAATCCTACGAGTCATGATTAAACTAGAAGTTAAAACCTTGAAACCTGATATGATTCATATATGATTTTACATTCATAAACAAATACGTCATTTCGATATAATAGACTTTTTAAGAACGTCTTATGACATAACAACTTCCACTATTATAACCTTTGTGATAAAATGATTTGGAAAATAAAGTAATTGGAATATTAAAATGTCTTTGTAAACATTTTTTTATATAAATAAAGTATATCAATTTTAAACTTTAAAAATACAAATGTTACGAAATAATATTTCTTATTACTTAAACGATTTCAAGATATATAAATTTGAATATTATTAGTTTTGAAAAACTATATATTATATATTACCCCAAATTTATATTTCGAAATAAAAATATAAAAATATATATATTTTAACTTAGTCATAAAACGTCCTGATTTAAAATAATATATTTTGATAAACAACGAGTCACTGATTTATAGAAGCAAATGACCACAACGCTCAATTTTATAAATTACATTTTTTATAAGGTAATTTATTGATGAGAAAGTCAAATTATTAATAAGGGTACACAGTCGAGGGTCAACGTACAACATATCGGTGTAAAAATTACAGATCAACTATGCACGTAAATATAATATAATATTTAATTAATTATATAAATTAAATATATTATATATATTATAATAATTAATAAAGCATACAAGATTTGTAATACGTAATGAATTTGGAAGATTAGTTCCGCAAATTACGGACTTTTTATTCATCAATCCTTCGAGATTGCGGAGGTGGGGATTCTAGATTTGGGACAATAAAAACTCGAGCTCGGTCGAATCATTCTTCAATCTATCTTCTATCTCTCTCGTTATATATATATTTATTTATTATTATTATTAATATTATAAAGATTATTATCATTAAACTTATTATTAGTAGTACTAGTATTATTATAATTAGTATTATACATAAAATATTATGACGAGGTCATGAGTGCATTATTTTCAAAACGGATTTCTATGAGCGGGATAAAGCTAAGGAAATTATGGGCTATAGCTATGGAAGTTATGGGTATGAGTCGAGGGTATGCCCATGAGGTCAACCTAGTATTTATCATCTCCATTGCGTTTACGTACCTTTTCTGCAATATTGAATCTCAATATTGATACGTAAGCACTCATAATTTAATTTTTACATGTTAATAGTGTATCCCTGACTAGTGCTCGAGTATATAGGATTATGCATGCTTGTACTTTTGATATTGTTGTTAGATAGGTTATATTGAATCTTGAATTAGTTACATATGTTGTTGAGATAAGGTATAAGATATGCATGTTGTTGGAAAGCTAGCGAAAAATTAAGAACTTTTCATTTAGAACTCGAATGGTTTCGATGAACGGATTAGAAGTTATAGTCAATTGAACTTTTGTATTATTATTAAAAATGATTATTATTATCGTCGTTATTATCGTTGTTATAGTTTCTATCTTATTATTATTATTATTATTATTATTATTATTATTATTATTATTATTATTATTATTATCATTATCAATAAAAATTGTTATTTTTACTATTATTAATATCGTTAAAGTTATAATTAGTATTATTATTATTATTATTATTATTATTATTATTATTATCACTAAAATAGTTATTAGTATTAATATTATCATAATATTTATTATTATTAGTATTATTAAAATTAAAACTAATATTAGTAACACTTAATTATTATGATTACTATTTTTATCATTAAAATGAACGCGATATAAAAGATTATTAAAAGCTATTAAACGAATCGATTAGGAAATAATGAGTATGAGTATCATGATGAAATTAAGTATCGTAAGATATTGATTTAGATAAAATTATCGTTCTTATTATTTTTATCATTACTATTATTATTAAAAGTATCGTTAGCATTAAAACTATCATTTTAACAAAAAAATTATCATTTTAATAGAAATGTCATTGTTATTATAAAATATCATTATTATTATTACTTTAAATAAAATTATTATTTTAAAGTTAATATTAAAAAGTATCGTAAATATTAAAGTGATCATAATTAGAATTATCATTTTATCAAAATATTATTTTTAGTAAATATAAATATTGATATTTTTAGAATAAAAATAATTATTATTACAAAATAATACAACTTTTATTCATTATTATTATCAATGTTATTTTATCAAATAAATATGTAATACAAATAATATAATTACCTTAATAAAACCTATCACAATATTTTATGATATTAAATGAACTTTATAATTTTTATTACGTAAGATATATAAAAGTATATTTTTATATAAAAATTTTATTTATTAATAAATGAATTATATTATTTACTTTAATAAATCTTTTAAAATATTTAAAAATATAAAACGACGATATTTAAACTATATAATAATCATGTATAAATTTTGGAAATCATTTTGAGTCAAATTGACTTTTGTTGAGTTCTGCATATTAGTCTCGAGCATTAGGATTGTGGTACACTATGACCTGACCTAAATTGCTATATAGATATTGACCAACATATAAAATTATATAATTAATATAGGTTCGTGAATCCGAGGCCAACCTTGCACTTATTCAATGACGTTAAATGTATTTTTACTACGAAATACAGTATGGTGAGTTTCATTTGCCTTTTTACCCTTTATATTTTTGGGCTAAGAATACATGCGCAACTTTTATAAATGTTTGACGAAATAGACACAAGTAATTGAAACTACATTCTATGGTTGAATGATCGAAGCCGAATATGCCCCTTTTGCTTGGTAACCTAAGAATTAGTAAACCAGTCTACTAATTGACGCGAATCCTAAAGATATATCTATTGGGCCCAACAAACCCCATCCGTTGTAGCGGATGCTTTAGTACTTCGAGTTTTTATATCATGTCCGATGGATGTCCCAGATTGATGGGGATATTCTTATATGCATCTTGTTAATGTCGGTTACCAGGTGTTCACCGTATGAATGATTTTTATCCCTATGAATGGGATGTTTATTTATGAGAAATGGAAATGAAATTCTTGTGGTCTATTAAAATGCTGAAAATGATCGATTATGATAAACTAATGAACTTTCCAACCTTTTGGTTGACACTTTAAAGCATGTTTATTCTCAGGTATTAAAGAAATCTTCCGCTGTGCATTTACTCATTTTAAAGATATTACTTGGAATCATTCATGGCATATTTCAAAAGACGTTGCATTCAAGTCGTTGAGTTCAGTAAAGATTAAGATTAAGTAAATGACATATTAGATCATTTATAGATGGATATTATGAAATGGTATGCATGCCTGTCAACTTTCGATGAAATGAAAGTTTGTCTTTTAAAACGAATGCAATGTTTGTAAAATGTATCATATAGAGGTCAAATACCCCGCGATGTAATCATATGTTATTGTATTTGTTCTTATAGATTGGAACAGGTCTTCACAAATAGTAGAAGAAAATAACTTCCTCTGGTGGCAGATGAAAAAGAAGAATGAAGGATACGATAGCCAGGAAAATATCAAGAATCAGGACTGGATTTAACATTTTCACAACCTATTGGGAGGTATGAAATGAGGAAGATGTAGGAGTAATGAAAATAATCGAATGGAAGAGGTTGATTTATAGCGAAATATCATACATAGCAATCGAGTCAGATTACCTCAATTAATCAAAGAGGATCATAATTTCCTTGATTACCGGAGAATCAAATCTTTTATAGATTTCAGGGATTATCTTTATATTCCTTGAAATCCGGAAATCCACCATGACTACGTCAAAAGTTAAATCTCTATCTCAACCTTTTGTGACAGCTTCACTCGTACGCTTCACATAATCGAATCGTTTTATCTATATTAGTCAATAATGATAAAACTATACTTTTCAACTCATATGAGTCATGAAAACATACTTATTGTCAGCCATGAAGATCCTAATCAAATTTTGGGACGAAATTTCTTTAACGGGTAGGTACTGTGACAACCCAGAAATTTCCGACCAAATTCAAACTTAATCTTATATGATTCCGACACGATAAGCAAAGTTTGTTAAGTTGAATCTCAAAAAAAATTTGAACTGTGTTCATGTAATCATTTAACCTCGACCAAATTCTAACGATTCACGAACCAATATATAAATGGATATGAATGTAGATTTATATACATATGTATATATATATTAACTTAAAAACGTTAATAAAGTATTAAAGGTGTAATATTTTACATAAACGTATTTGTTTCAATATGTTTATTGATGGGATTATAAGATAATATCAGATGATTGAGTTATCAAAATTCTTTATGATATGATTTACGTGTCTCTGTTGTGAGGACCACTTTGAATTAGGAAACCTTTCCTTTTTAACGGTATTCGGAATAATTGGTAAAGTAATCTACCATTGATAACAAAGTGTCAATTAATGAAAGTTAGACAAAAGTTAATGGAGAACCAAATGTTATAATATTTGATTGATTTAATTTCAAACGTGCGAAAATGTTTTTAGATATAATAGAAATTGATTGTTAAAATATTTTTGTTTAAATAACGTAATTTGAATATATATTTTACAAAGTGAGAAAATATAATATTAACTTGGTCATAAAATGTTTAGGTTTAAAACAATATTATTAAATATACTTTGATAAATAACGAGAAAATGATTTAAAGAAGCAAATGACCAAAACACTCAAATGAATAAGTTACACTTTGAGTGGGATTGTTTTTCATTGATTTAAGTCTAATTATTGATAATAGTACACGTCGCGTAATGTAAAATGCTAGTTTTATAAGCATACGAAACGTCGTTCGAAAAACCGGAACCGGGACATAAGTCGAGTGTCAACGTACAAGTCGACGGAGCAAAAATTACAAGTCAACTAGGCATGAGAATATAATATAATATATAATTAATTAATATAAATTATATATATTATATATAATTAAAATAAAACGTCGACGAGCTAGATTACAAAATCAAGAGTGAGCTGGAAGTGGTCAGGCCGCGATCGCGGGATATATGCCCACTCAACCTCCGAGATCGCGGAGGTGTTGGGTCCAGAAGTGGCCTATAAAGCCTCGAACGTGTTTGATTCATTTCATAATTCATCTCTCTCAATCTCTCGGTATCTACATATATATATATATATATATATATATATATATATATATATATATATATATATATATATATATATATATATATATATTTATATTATTATTATTATTATTATTATTATTATTATTATTATTATTATTATTATTATTATTATTATTATTATCATTATTATTATTATTATTATTATTATTATTATTAATCTTAATATTATTATTAGTAGTATTAATATTATTATTAAGTATTATTATACATAAAATATTACGACGAGGTTATGCCTAAACGATTTCAAAACAAGATTTTCGAGCAGGATAGAGCTAAGGAAGTTATGGGTTATAGCTATAGAGGTTATGGGTATTACTTGGGGGTTATGATCATGAGTCAAAGGTCAACCTAGCATTTATCATTTTCGTTGCATCTACGTAATTTCCTGCAATATTGAATCACAATATTGATATGTTATCATTCATATCTTATCTTTTATATATTAATAGTGTGTCCATGTCTAGTGCTCGAGTATATATGTTTATGCATGCTAGTATGCTAAATGTTGTCGTTAAATAGTTTTTAATGAATCAAGAATTTAATACATGTACTACTGATATAAGGTATATGATATGCATGTTGTTGGAAAGCTGGCGAAAAATTAATAACTTTTCAATTAGAAATCGCGTGATTTCGATGAACAAATTAAAAGTTATGGTCAACTGAATTATGATTGACGTTAATTGAAATTGCTTTTGAATCTACAATTAATATTTAAACAACTATTTATAAGATTAATAAATTGGATTTTTGGATACTACTGGGCGAGTAAATGAATTCTTATATAAGACACGTCTTGTGTTGTTAAACAATTGTCAAAGTTGACTTTTTGATGACTTTTGTTAACTTTTGCATGTCGGTCTCGAGCATTAGGATTTGTGATACACTATGACCTGACCTAGCTTGATAGACATTTATTGACCAACATATGTTCTCTAGGTTGAGATCTATGGTTATTTAGTATTCCGAGTTTCGGTCACATTTCGGTGAACGACTTTATGTGCTGCTAAGGTGAGTTTTATTTGCTCCCTTTTTAATTGCTTTTGCAATCAATATTTTTGAGCTGAGAATATATGCATTTTATTTTAAACGCAATGGATACAAGTACATACTAAATTCTACACCGATTTTGAACCGAAATCCCTTAACTTTGGTAACTAGTAGCTGCCGGTTATAAGAACTGGTGGGCGCGAATAGTTGTATATGGATCCATAGGGTTTGACATCCCCGTCTGTTCCAGGTATAGAAACCCTAGCCTGAACTATAAAATAGACGTATGCTATTTGAGGTTAATACACGTTGGATTGCGTGTATTGTACATGTTGGTTGCATGTATATTAAAACAGGGGTACTTATTATAACGTTAAAGTTTAGTTACCAGGGTGCTCAATCTTGTAGAATATTTTGATAAACGTTTCTGGATGAAACAACTGAAATCTTGTGATCCACCTTTATATAAAGATTATGTGCAACATTAAAACTATGAACTCACCAACCTTTGTGTTGACACTTTTAAGCATGTTTATTCTCAGGTTCCTAGAAGTCTTCCGCTGTTTGCTTATATGTTATACAAGCTATGTGCATGGAGTCATACATGCTTTATTCGAGAAAACGTTGCATTCACAAATTCATCACCATGTATCTTATTTTGACTACATTGTCAACGGATGTAGTATTGTAAACTATTATTTACGGTGATTGTCTATATGTAGAAATCATCAGACGTCAAAAACCTTGGAATTAGATATTCATTTATGGTGTGCCTTTTCAAAAGAATGCAATGTTTACAAAACGTATCATGTAGAGGTCAGTATCTCACTGTGAAATCGATGAATGATGTATTCGTCCAAATGGATTCGGACGGGTCATCACACATGAGTTATAATATCGAACTAAATATTAACCCCTGACACTGTACGGGTGTCGGAAATCATTATTATGTACCCCCTTGACGATCACGCCAATGGGTAGAGACGTTACTCTCAATAGGTCTACTCACAATAATTAAGCTTGCAAAATTTCAATTCCAGCAATTAACGATATTATGGCGGGGATTTGCATGTAACAATAAATACATGTTTAACAAAAGTCTCACGAAATTGCATATCAAATAGTTTAGGTACTTGTGTCTAAATTGTAAATCATTTTAAAAGCAAGCATGTGTCTCACCCCAAAGTTATAAAACAGTTATGAAATAGTTGAAAGAGGGGCTACGAAGTTCACCTTAGTAGCAAGCAAAAAATTCCACGCAAGTAGTATGAACGGTGTATGTGTTCGGAGATCTCAACCTAGAGATATAACTTTTAATTAGTTAATGTCTAATAGATATAAAGTTTCTTTATTAATATAGCAAACTATATTAACAATGACGATTTTCAAGAAAAGTTCCTATTTCTCAAAAGTTTCTATTTTTGGAAACCTACTATTTATGAAAAGCTTCCACTTCTAGTAAGCTTATAGTTTAAGAAGTTCGGGTTATAATTCTTAATAAAGATGTTGTACAATCTCGTCCAAACTTCGTTGCTATCATGCAAGTCACTTGAATGACCAGTTGTTACCGGGCGCCCAAGATTCTTGACCAGAATCTAAGTCATGGCATTCGAAATTCATAAGCGGTTCCCATAATGGTAACAAGGATCACCCTAGGCCATATGTAACGGTGATGTTTGGAATCTTTGTACGCTATCTTTAATTATAACCTTCACGTTATAAGTGTATACACATAACCAATTTATTAAGATACTTATTAGTTATACATATATATATATAAGTGATAATATACTTAGTGTAATTAAGTGTTACCATATAGATAGGTGTATAAGTTATATTAATAGTATTATTATTCTTTAATTATCCCACAATTAATTAACCATTCTTATAAGACCATATCATGTTTTATATACATACATACTATAATCTTTATATGTGTTAGATATATAAATAAATACCTATGTGATACATATATATATATATTCTTTATTATTATTATACATGTATGTGTTCATAACTATATGATATATATGTATATTAGGTGTATGTGTTACATATATATAAGTGTAAGATGATACATATATATATATATATATATATATATACACACTTATTACTTTACTTATTATGTTTACTAACCTTATATACTTACACAATACACACTCATACATACACACACACGTACATATACATACATACATACACATACATATACATGTATGTATATATTTGCATATATACACACACATATACCTACAATATATACATGTCCATACGTACGTGTGCATGCATGCATGCATGTATATCATTATCATTACCTCTTATTAATCAAACTCATGTACATAAAATCATAGCTTTTATTTACTAAATATTTTCTAATTTATCTCATAATCTAAATCACAATCATAAATAATAATTATCTACATTCATGCTCTTTAACTTATTAACCATAATTATTATCCAAATCATTTAACCATTTACTTATCTAGTTTATATATATCAAGATCATAATCTTTCATTATCCTTCATAACCTTATTACCATACTTAATCTTATTAATCATAATAACTAATCATACTTTCAACTTATTCATTAATCATCTAACTTATTCATAATCTTTTAAGTTTAACAACCTTTAACCTTATTAATCACATCATAATCTAGTTTGCTTTTACTTATAAACATAATCATGATTCAATAACCTTAAACTTATTGATCACAAGCATTATCTATAATCTTTTAACCTTATTAACTAGTTCATATCATAATAATTATCCTTACATCTTATTCTTAATAATTATATTTATTATTCATAATCTTTATCATCTTTATTAAACATCATAATACTTTTAATCTTATTCATATACATAATCTAAATTCTTTTAATTTCAAACCTATTAATAAACTTGTAACTCTTATTCATAATCATCTTTATTTAATATATACAAGTTCTTATCAAATAACACAATACTTAAAGTAAGTTAATTAATAAGTAATATCTTGTTAGGGTTTTAGGGATACCTTTATAAAAAAATAAAGATCAAGAAGATGATGATGTATATGGACTGAAACAGCACAGGAACCAGCTGCAATCTCAACCCAAACAGAAGGGTTTTCTTGGGATGATTACCCATGATAGCAGCAGCAGTAGAACACTACCCAATTGAAGGCTTCTTGGGTCTTCTTGATTACGCACACAAGCAGAAACAAAATAGAAGAAAACGCAGCAGCTCAGCAAGAAAATGCAGCAGCAGCTAGAGCACTTTGTGGGCTGTTGGTAGTCGAGAAGTACAGCAGAAACAGCAGCAAGTCAAGCAGGAACAAGGCTGTTTGGGCAGCTGTTTATGTGGTGAAACTCAGCTGCAAATAGCAGGAGGAAAGGTGGCGCTTTTTGGTGAAGAATGGGTGATGAATTTGGAGCTGTGATGGGGCTGCTTTGGTATTCGATGGTGATGGGAACCAGGCTACAGAAGGTGTCGACTTACAAGCCTGATTGGGGATGTTTTTAGTCGACAAAAGAAGAGGGAAAATTGCAGGGATTAGTCGACTAATGCAAGGGATTTGGGAAGGTTTTGTGGATTTATTTGTAATGCCAAAATATGGGAAACATGAGGCCCTTTTTATAGATGATTAGCAAGTTGTAATTACATTAGGATTGATATAAAACTTGGTGATCAAGGTTTGGATTTAGATTGGAGTGCAAGTATTAGAGTTTGATTAGGATTTTAGAATTAGAGTTAGGCTAGGATTAGTTTGCTTAGTGATCAAGTGTTTTTTTTTAAACCATCCCATATTATATTATTATTATTATTATTATTATTATTATTATTATTATTTATATATTGATCATATACATAGCATTGTATATGTATATTTTATTGGCTAAAGGCCAAAGGCAAAACTACGCGAATTATAATGCAAAGCTATGGAATATTCGCTGAAAGTAAGTACAGCGGTTATGTTTTCGCATTAATACAAGACCGCGGTTTAGTCCGCTGAGTTTCCGCAGATAGCTAAGTAACTCGCAAACCGCGGATATTTCGAATACTATAAATAGGGAGCTTGGCCTCTCATTTATGGGTTGTTGATTCTCTGCCATTTTGCCCAAGCCTTTGTAATTTCCACTTGTGATCTTGCCCAAGGGATTTTTACATCGCGCAAAGGTGAAATATGCTAATTAACAATCAAGACCGGGTCGGGGTGGTTGATCACTTGATAGTTAAAGTGAAAGACGATCATCGGGGCCCAAAATAATCATCAAACATTCCATCCTCCATTATAATTTTATTGCACTCAATCTGTAATTAAGTAACATCATTAATTAAGGATTGATCAATTGGCTCCATCCGTGGGACACGTTTTACAAATTAAACTGAAAATTTTTTGTTTCGTGCCATCAAACGATTAATTTGTCGGTTTAATTTCAATCGTGTTTTTGTTATGATGATTTGCAGGTGCATACATCTAAAATCGGCGGTGAATTACTTGATTGCTTAGAATAATGAGTAATATTGAAAATAATAGTGATGTAGTAGTCGCTGTGCGAGCGAATGCCCAAAAAAGAGGAAAAAAGCGAAAGTCCTCTAAAATGTATCATAATTGGCAATTTGCGCCAATTAGTTTCCCGAAAATGCAGAGCGATGATTTTTCTGAAATGCCGATAGTAGTATCGTGCAAAATCGCGGACGCTGACATTACAGTCATGAAAGTTCATGTTGACAATGGCAGTAGCGTCGATATTATTTACGAACAATGCTTCGCTCAATTTCCAGAAAGTATTAAAACAAACCTGCAAACAACCGCAGTTTCGCTAACCGGTTTTGCAGGGGAATCTTCATTACCTATAGGTGTTTTGCCATTAAACATCGAGTTAGCTGATGTTAATGATGACACTTTGGTGCGACAAGCGCGATTAGATTTTTATGTTATGCGAGCCTCATCTCGCTATAACATGTTGCTGGGAAGAACCGCTATAAGTAAATTTGGAATTGTCCCGTCCACAATTCATGGCATGATTAAGTTTCCAACATATAAGGGAGTCGCCACAATATGTTCAATGAGCATAATGCCTATTTTTGCGGCTGTTAACGTAAAAACCGCAGGGCAAGAACCTGTTGATGGTGCGGATGCTATGGAAATAATTAATCCCGCATATCCAGAGCAGAAAATCAAGGTAGGACGCAATGTTAGCGCATATACTAGGAAGCAAATTGTACAATTACTTGTCCAGTATATGGATGTTTTTGTCTGGTGCGAAAATAATATGACTGGTGTTCCGCGTCATATGGCGGAACACAGGCTCAATGTAAATCCGGCTCTAAAGCCTGTAGTACAAAAACGAAGGGGTGTGGCTCCAGAACGCGTAACATGGCTGTGTGAAGAAGTTACAAAATTGGTGAGAGCTGGAATTTTGCGCGAAGTCCAATACCAATCTTGGATTGCGAATCCGGCGTTGGTGAAAAAACCTGATGGTTCCTGGAGAATGTGTACTGATTACAAAGATTTGAATAAAGCGTGCCCCAAGGATAACTATCCGCTCCCAGAAATCGATTTAAAAGTAGAATCTTTACATGCTTTTCCATATAAATGTTTCCTGGACGCGGCAAGAGGTTATCATCAGATTCCTATGGCGCAAGAAGACGCAGATAAAACCGCATTTCATACGGGCAAAGGCATATATTGCTATATAATGATGCCTTTCGATTTAATCAATGCGGGTGCAACATATCAACGGTTGATTGATACCGCGTTTGATAAACAAATAGGGCGTAATCTTGAAGCTTATGTAGATGATTTAGTCATCAAAATCACGACGCAAGAGTGAATCATTGAAGATATGCGTGAAACATTTGACAAGTTGCGAAAAATAAACATGAATCTTAATCCGCTAAAATGTAGTTTTGGCGAAACAGAGGGGAAATTTTTGGGATATCTTGTTACAGAACAAGGTATTCAAGCTAATCCAAAAAAGATCGATGCCATAGAAAATATGACCGCGCCAAAAACGGTTAAGGAAGTGCAAAGTTTGACGGGCAAATTAGCAGCATTAACGCGTTTCTTGTCTAAAGCCGCTGAAAGGCAGTTGCCATTTTTCAAAACCCTAAAAGGTTGCTTGAAGCAAAAGAATTTTGTTTGGTCCAGCGAAGCAGAATCTGCGTTTCAAGAGATGAAAAAGTTGTTAAAAACTTTGCCTACACTAACAGCGCCGGTTCATGGCGAAACTCTTTATCTTTATATCTCAGTAGCAAACGAAGCTTTTGGCTCAGTTTTGATCACGGAAAGGAACAAAATACAAAAGCCAGTGTATTTTGTTAGTAAAGCTCTTACGGGAAGTGAAATAAACTATGCGCCGATTGAAAAGTTTGTGTATGCGCTCATTTTAACAACGCGAAGGCTACGAAGATATTTTCAAGGGCATCCGGTGCATGTATTAACTAATCTGCCAATCAGGCAAGTCTTAACAAAGTCAGAGATATCTGGTAGACTTGCATTATGGGCGGTAGAATTAGGTGCTTATCAAATATCTTACCTTCCGCGTAGCGCAGAAAAAGGACAAGTTATGGCGGATTATCTCGCTGAACTGTCTGGAGAGTTGGAGGTGATTAACGAGGGAACCGCACTAAAACCTGAACACGGCGAAACTTGGGATTTATTTACTGATGGTGCATCGTGTACAGAAGGTGCAGGTGCGGGTTTAGTTTTGGCAAGTTCAAGTGGTGAGGAGCATACTTACGCATTACGATTTAATTTTGACGTGACAAACAATGAGGCAGAGTATGAGGCATTGCTTGCAGGCCTAAATATTGCGCGAAAGATGAATATTGTTAAGTTGCGTGCATTTACTGATTCGCAGCTAGTAGCAAATCAGTTTAGCGGAACTTTTGAAGTACATGATCCTTCTATGCAAAAGTACTTGCAGTTATTAAAGGAAACTGCAGTGCGTTTTGAACATTTTGAACTCGCGCAAGTGCCAAGAAGTCAAAACAAGAAAGCGAATGCTTTAAGCAAATTAGCCGCTTTAACTTTTTCGCATTTTCAAAAGCAAGTATGGGTTGAAGAATTGCCAAGTAAGTCGATAGATAGTGACTTGATGGTTGCATCTGTTATAGAAGAACAGCCAAACTGGATGGAGCCAATCCTACAATATATCCGCAGTAATATTCTGCCAAAGGATAGTCGCGAAGCTCGTTTAGTGCGAGAGCGAGCGCCAATGTATATCATTCAAGATGATATCTTATATCGCAAATCATACTGCGGACCAATGATGCGATGTGTTGGCCCAATCGAGGCAGAAATGATTGTTGAAGAAGTACATAATGGTACTTGTGCACTGCATTCTGGTTACAAAACTATCGCAGCAAAAATTATGCGGATGGGATACTTTTGGCCATCCCTATACCGCGATGTAGCTAAAATTGTTAAACGCTGTAAAAGTTGCCAACGGCATGCTCCGCAGAATCGAATGCCGTGACATGACATGATCTCCGTTAATTCGCCGTGGCCATTTAATAAATGGGCTATTGACATTGTAGGGCCATTTCCTGCAGGGCCTGGCAATGTTAAATTTCTCATCGTTGCAATCGATTATTTTACCAAATGGGTTGAAGCTAAGGCGGTTCGCACTATTACTGGTGTGCAAGTGCAAAATTTTGTTTGGGAGTACATTGTTTACAGGTTTGGTATTCCGCGAGAATTGGTTAGCGATAACGGTGCACAAATAGCGAAAGATCCTTTCAAGACATGGTGCGCTGATCTAAATATAATACAAAAGTTTACGTCAGTGGCGCACCCGCAAGCCAATGGATTATGCGAAGTAACCAACCGCGATATTGTCAGCGGTATTAAAAAGAGGTTATGTGAAAGGCAAACTGGTTGGGTAGATGAATTACCCAATGTGTTATGGGCACATCGCACTACTTTATAAAAGAGTATAGGCGAAACACCTTTTAGTTTGGTGTATGGTTCTGAGGCAGTAATCCCCGCAGAAATTCTGGTACCAACGCATCGAATTGCTAACTTTGATGACGAAGCAAAAATGATGCTGCGTTGAGCGAAAATCTAAATTTCATAGAAGAGCGGAGATTAATGGCGGCTATCAGAGAAGCGAATAATAAGCAGTAAATCGCTAAATATTATAATAAAAGAGTGCGTGCTTTATCCTTCGCTATAGGTGAATGGGTGTTGCGAAATAATGAAGCAAGCAGAGTAGAAAAGCCTGGTAAATTGGGTCCTAATTGGGAAGGCCCTTATCAGATTGTGGCAATTAATGCGGCAGGATCATATAAGCTCGCAGATATGGAAGGGCGAACTTTACCTAATGCATGGCATGCTGTTTTGTTAAAGCGATATTATGCATAGTTTTGCGAAAACTATCAGATATATATGTATAAAGTGCGAAATTGGATGCAAGGCATATGGCTAATGTACTTATTAAGTGTTCTTGTTTTTAATTTTTTGTAAGTCTTGATCGCACTTGACGAAATTTCAAAAATAAACACTTGTAAAAGTATGCGAAAAGCTTATAGATGAAATGTGAATAGTTATGAAACGTTTTGCAGTCTGTTTCATAATGTTATAGTATTTCACAGTGTTTAAAAAGCAAACTGATGAAATTGCCCACTTTAGCATGCAAATTATTGCGAAAGGAGTGATATATCCTAAATATTTGATCTTGCCAATATTTAGATGCTTCGCAATGCTAATTAATAGCCTAAGGATTGTTTTGGCAGACTTAGAAGATTCATAACGTATAAGCATATACGCATACAGATTGTTTCGCAAAAGTACGCATTTATTATGTGCACAATAATATATGTTGGAAATTGCAAAAGACAAGTTTGTGTTATGAATATTGATGATAAAAGCGCTATATAAATAAAGAGTACTCGCGAATAAATATGAAAAAATAAAGTTGCATTGATAACGGCGCAGAGATAGCTGCGCGCTAATTTCTACAATATTTTATTCTAGCTTAGACAAGTCAAAATCAAAGATGTCTTTTAAAGTGGCATCATCTTGTTGACTTATTGCAGTAACTTTGTCGATTGGAATATCCGCTAAGCTTGCTTGTGCAGTAGCAGCTGCTTCGCGTGCATCTGCAAGTGAACAAACCCGATCTCCAATGGCGGGAGGTAGTGGATCTGGTATGGTGCAATGTGGAGCAATTTCATCCAGAAACTCTACTCTCTCGCGCAGTCGTAAAGCAGCTGCATAAGTGGAAAACAGAATATTCACGGAACGTGAATTGAGAACCTTTTTAGCAAACTCCGGTAGGTGTTGGCGGAGTTGCGTGAACTCAAGCTTCACGGAAGCTGCTGCGGCCACAGCGGTGTCTCTCTCTGTAGTAAGCCTTGAAACCTCCTCTTGCAATGAAGAGATTGTGGTTTCAAAATTCTTTTGTTTGTCAGCTGCAGTAGACACCTGTAGTTTCAATTCATCTACAGCAGTTTTGGCCGCGGTAAGCTCGTAGGAGAGGTCAACATAGCGTTTCTCGCTGTTTTCAGCCTTGATCCTCTCAGCATTGTACTTTTGCTGTTCAGCTCCAAGCACATTGAAAAATTGTTCTTTCCGGCATATCATATCGTACGCCGAGTTGAAGCACATATAGAAGTTTTGCACGAAACTGTTGTGCGTATCAAGCGCAGAAAGTTTAGAGAATTCGCGGCGAAGCTCGCCGGGAATTGCTAATTTCATTTGCTGACGCTGATCCAGAGCAGCGCTAGCAGATGCATAGGTATAACCGGATAGGCTGTCAATCCGCACTCCATAAGAATCAGGGGGAGTGCGGAGTAGCTCGGTGATTTGTGCCGCAGAATCTGGGCTCGGAAACACTGGGTTAAAGGGCGAGTCTCCTGCAAAAAATGAAAATGTTATATCAATAAACGTACATATTTCATAAAATGATATGCGTTAAACATGATTGATTCATACCAGTTTTGCTGGCCTCCTTCATAATCCGTTATGACCGGATTATCGTATAAAGGAGTGCTTTGCTTGAGCTTCTTGCTCTGCGTTAATGGCGGTGTTTGAAATGGTCGTTTTGCAGAGCATGTTTGTGATGACGGTGATTTTGTCGTCAAATCAACAAGGGGAATGGCCTGTTTCTCCTGTTTGATTTCATGACCGGAGGATGTCGCCGATTTAGCCTCCGAACTAGTCAGCAATCTGTTAATCAAGGCCTTGGGGTCCACCTTGCGATCGACTTCGTCAATCTTCATTTTTAATTAAAGTGGAGAGGTTGTGATTGAAGAATTCGTAAGGGTTAAGCGTGAAGGTATGTAATTGCGAATTGTGGTGAGGAAAGCAGATGGAGAATAAAGTGATTATGAGGCACGATATATATAGGGGAAATAAGGACGGTAATTGATTGCGTTAATTAACCGTTGTGACAACTCAAATGGTAATATTGGCTGCAATGGATAAAAACGGTAACTTTTTCCTATAACGGTAACTAGGCTAATGCGAAATTCCTCAATGCGAATATTGGCTGCGATAACTGCGAATTTTTAGAGTTTATCATGATACATTTGTTTCGCAATATGTATCATAATAAACTGGGGGGACTTGATCATATACATAGCATTGTATATGTATATTTTATTGGCTAAAGGCCAAAGGCAAAACTACGCGAATTATAATGCAAAGCTATGGAATATTCGCTGAAAGTAAGTACAGCGGTTATGTTTTCGCATTAATACAAGACCGCGGTTTAATCCGCTGAGTTTCCGCGGATAGCTAAGTAACTCGCAAACCGCGGATATTTCGAATACTATAAATAGGGAGCTTGGCCTCTCATTTATGGGTTGTTGATTCTCTGCCATTTTGCCCAAGCCTTTGTAATTTCCACTTGTGATCTTGCCCAAGAGATTTTTACATCGCGCAAAGGTGAAATATGCTAATTAACAATCAAGACCGGGTCGGGGTGGTTGATCACTTGATAGTTAAAGTGAAAGATGATCATCGGGGCCCAAAATAATCATCAAACATTCCATCCTCCATTATAATTTTATTGCACTCAATCCGTAATTAAGTAACATCATTAATTAAGGATTGATCATATATAATTCGGCATTTATATAATTTATATTTTTTTTACTAATTATAGATATCATTTTATTTATTATTTTGGTCCCATAGATTTAATTATCTTCATTTGTTTCCAAACATATCATAGTTTATATAATTGATACATTTATTATATATATTTTTACTGTAAATATATTATTTATACATTTTATTTTGATCATAATAATAACATTAATAATAGTAATAGTTATTAGGGTTTGGGTTTAATATTTAATATTAGATGGTATTAGGGTTTAGTATTTAATGTATAGGGTTAGGTTTAGGGTTTTAAATAATATTAGAGTTTTAGTATTAACTACTCCATTTACTGTATCCGGATAACAACCCTAGTGCTAATACACAGAATATGATAATGAAACCCTAAGGGCAATTTAGTAAATTCAGAATGGAAATGTGAGGGTTGTTATACTTGGGACCTTGATTAACACGCCGTCAGATGGAATTTTGGCGGGGTGTTATATTAACCTAAGAGAGATTAACAAATAAGAGAGAGACGTGTCCACTTGATTGATCCAATCTTTGACATGGATTATCCCATTCATTTTTCACATAACGATGGTTTAAAAATAAAGCCTCATTTCAATCTCACAATCTTCATAAAACTTTCAATAAATCAAAGTTCATTAACTCACGTAGACTCACTTCAAAAGATTTAAAACTATGTTGAGTAAAATCATTGAGATTTGACCTTGAATTAAACTCACATAAATTCTTAACCAAAACAATCACTTGAAAAGGTCAACATTACTATGTTGACTAAAAGCCATTTTGAAAACCTATTAAAACAAATATAAAAATCATATGAAACCCAATTCCTAGTTGTTTAGATCACCTAAGTGTTGAAGCATTAATTATATCCCAATTTACTCACATAAATAGATTTACAACTCATGTAATCAAAATAGAGCTTAAAACAAGCATAACAATGGGTCTTTCAATCAAACTCAACAATATTGACCCATTTCAAATATCAATTTCATAAACTAGGCAAAATCCAAATCTTCAACAATTCATAAATCCTTGATAAATCTTTAAAATATTTCACCATCTCAACTTCACAATTGACTTTCATGACTTTGACCAAATTTGACTTTCGATAAATTGTCTTCAAGCCATTTCCACAAATATCAACCAAAACTTAACAAACTTCAATCTTTTCAACAACTTCAAATACCACAATAATCATATTCAAGCCTAGAACTAAATCTTCAAGACTTTCATCTAAAATCCAAATTATTTTCTTAAATACCTTCTACAAGGTTTCAAAATTAGTATCAAAATGAGCTTAACATTTACCAAATTCATTCAAACTTTAGTCTTTTAAGGTCAACTTTCTAGAAGAACTTCAATTAAGCACATATCAAACATAACCAATCAAAAATTTCCATCATCCATCTCCTTATCATCAAACCTAGTATTGCCCAAAAGCTTCCCACTCGGCATCAAGAACCTCGATATGATGGGATCATTCAAAAAATTTGGCCTTAGGAAAAAACAATGTCTTTGATTCGACTCATAATGCATCATCCGTTAAAACTTAAAACATACCTGCACAAACCTTTGATTCGACTCGTCATGACCAATAGACAATGACGAGTCCAAACAAAAATAATATATTTACTACGGGGTATCATCAAGTGTCTATTGATTTTCACTAATAATATACTTATATTTTTAGACATTTAATTTGACTGTGATAGGAGAGTATTTTTTTTTTTTTTTCGAAAAAGACGAAAACTCATATAGAAATTTAGGGTTACAGAAATTTGACTGTGACAGGAGAGTATGATTTATAAAAATAATTAATAATGATACATACAAATTTACTGTATTTGCTTTAAAAAATGATGATTATATTTTAACATTTACTCAAATATGAATATGTTGTGTGTGGTTGAGAATTAGGTAGATAGTCAAATGATTTGTGCATATGGATGTATGTGTATATCAAGTTATGATGCATGCACCCAACTTCGCCTTGATTCAATACCGCACCCAACTTCGTGGAGGGTCCAAGCGTGATAACCCAATCTTACCATTTCTTCGCAATTTGTCTACCCAGTTTTAGTATATTTTTTTAGGGCGATTTTTTGATATCAGTAGATCATTTAGTTCAACGACCCTCATCATTTGCACGTAAACACACACGTTCGGGCGAAAACCCGAACCCGATCGACGGTACCCGGGAAACACATCCATTCGGGCAGTGGTCCGGGTAGAGGTCCGTGAACGAATCCGGTAAAACCTCCCTATAGGGTCAATATATACCACCATTATTGGTATTCAATTGGTTTATGTTGGTGCATAAAAGTCCCAAGTTCGTATCAACCGAAGGAATGTGGGCCCGACTGAAGCCCAGTTCAGTATATAAAGAGTTTCAGCTTCACAATTTAGGGTTAATCACCCATTTAGGTCTCCTGGTTGTTTTCTCTCCATCAACAACATATCCAAAAACCCACCCAAGTCGAATAACGACTCTAGGCGTTGATCTAAGCCGATCTATACGATCCGGTTCGACTAAATCGACACCCGAAAGTCAACGATTCGCTAGAACATCGATCCGAAGATCCGAATAGCTCCAACAGTTTAAAGAAAATCATGTCATTCCTAAGGATCGAACCAATGATCTCTCCCTACCCCATGACACAAAGTACATGGAAAGAATCCAACAAAACCTAGTCCATTCAATAACTCCTCCCGTTTAGGTACATGAAATTCCTTCCATTTTTCAATTTAAAAAAAAAAACGATCATAATCATAACGGGTTTGTAGCATTTTTGAAAACTGTTCTTTGAAACCTTTATCAAATTCATCCAAAAAATGAATAAAACAGGAGCTCTAAAATCAATAGTCGGTATTCATTCCTTAAATAACCAATCTTTCACAGTCTTGTAGTATGTACAATTTAATCAATTTGTTCGGAGTTGTAAAATACTTCGTACTAAACATTTCGTATACATTGATAAATGGAAACAAAATAAGCAATTTATACTTTAAAAGTGATTAAAACAAGCGTTGAGTGCCACGTAAGAGCAATGTTATAGTCAACTTGTGTCTTTCTTTTCACTCATAAGACCACCCGTTTATCTACACTCTCTTAGTGGTTAGCTTGTGTTTGATCTAACATGTTTGTTTGTTTACTTGATTATTGTATTAGTTGACTAGGCTAGTTTCTAGTTCATGTTGTCTCGTTTTTGTAACTTGTTGATCTTTGTATCCATTTATATATGTTATCATTTTTCGTAAAAAAATGGTTTATGCACAAATACTAAAAAAATATTATATTTATATTATATTTATATAATAAATAATATAAATATTATATAAAATATTATGGCATATGAAAAAAATCGAAAGACAATATACACTATAGTGGTATTCTGTTAAGCCTATTCGAGCCAGCTTAGAACTCAAAAGAAATCGAGAGTGGGAAGGAACAATTACGAAACAATGTTATTCTTAATCCTTAATGATAGAAATGAGAACATAATATACTAGCAAAACTAACGTTAGTAAACCACCAATCGACACTACTACTATTAACTTCCATGCATACTAAGACCACATGAGTGATAGGATCATGTTTTCTGACATCTTTCTTCTTTCTTCCTTTTTATTTTCCTCGTGGGTGCTGAAAGTTGAATGTGCTTCGGTCACATTTATCGAAGCACATTCCACGTTCGCTGGTACAATTTTCAGGTTACATATAAACTCGACCTTCGAGTGTATTCTGTGTGTTATGTAGGCTTCATGAAGTGTGGGTGGTTTCCTCTTTCTTTTTGGGCTTGTGTTTCTCATTCTCCGGTGGTTGTGTTTTCAGCTTGTTTTTCGGTTGATCCTCCTCACGTCGTCACTCATCTTTCACACTAGTTTCGATTTCAGAGGGTTGTGGTGGCGATTTTGGTGGCTTTCGGTTGGTTTTATATGTTGGTTTTTAGGTGGTGCCAATCAGAGTTTCCATCCGCGACGACAGCTCGCCGTAGTATTCACTTTAGGTGGGTTTAGCTGTTGCATGACTTCTCTCGACTCTTCAATGGTTTTGGTTTCTGATGCTTCTTCTACGTGGTTGTTCTTTCCGAATGTTTTTATTCTTCCATGTTGCCAATGCCTTTACGACCAATTACATGATTTCCTGCTCTTTTCGGCCTACAACTTTTACAGACTATTGTGGATTTGGGTTTCAAGGTGTTTCTTTGCGCTAGAAGCTCGTCTAAGTACATTGTAACATTTTATGGTTTTTTTGTTTTTTTTTTTAATTACAAAAATGCTGTTTCTTTGCATTCATTATTTTTTTGGTAATTTTCGGTAGGGAAGCTTGTTTTTTAGTCTGCTAAATTACTATATGTAGATTTTTGTAGAGTGTCTTGGCTGTTGTGAAATCTGGTTTTATGAAAGTAGTAGGGTGACCCCTGGTTATGTTTCTGATATTGGTTTGCGGTGGGTTGCTTCTTTTTTTCTTTTTGTACTAGGCTTTTTGGAACATATGGCGGCTTCGAAACAGTTACACCTTCAACGATACTTCCTTCAGAAAATCGCATGTATTGGACAATATCATTGTTTCTTCATTTTTTTGGTTATTTTCTAGATATAAAAAATCAAAAGTGAACTGGTCCGTGTGGTTACAAAACCCACTGGATTCTTTGTAATTTTCCCTAGCGTCTTGCTAGAGGTTTTATAATATTATTCTGCCGTTCTAAAAAAAAGCCATGAGGTTATTAGGTTGTTGGAGAACTTGATATATGCGTTTCTTTGTTTCATTATGCAAGGTTTTTTTTTTTTTTTTTTTTTTTTTTGACGAGGAACCCCACTATGGGCCAGAGCACATTGGCCCCCCACCGCAGGTAAACCCCGGGTAAACGGCAAGCCAACCCTCCACCGCTACCGGGTAAAACATCCTCCAGCTTTGGTCATTAAATGCGGGCACCCCTTGGAGTTGAACCCGAGACCTTCACCTTCATGGGAAGTGTTGGTGGCCATCCAGGCTAGGCCTGGATGGTTTTCATTATGCAAGGTTTGTTTCACTAGTTTGTTAGAATTTGATTGTATTTAGTTTGCCATGTATTTTTATATGTTGTTGGCGTCGTAATTCATTTTAATTGTGTAATAAGTCTAGATCAATAATATTTGATTTAAAAGATGGTTGGATTGTCAATTAGGCAGATGGACCGAGTCAAATTGTAACAAATCTTGATATTCGCTTCTTTTAATTTAAACTAGCTTAAGACTCGCGGAATCGCTGGTTTCGTCAATAATATTATCAAATATAATATATTATATGTATGAGCTCATCAAAAAATTCGCCAAAAATCATCTATAATATAATATAATATAATATTTTAAGACTCGCGAATTCGCTTAATTATTCAAGAACATTTGTGGTAATAAAGACATAGATTTTACGAAACTATACGTATCTTTATTTAATTACATGGTATTTTACACAATGACTTGGGAAATATGAAATAGCAAATCCAAATTTCGTGTAAGTAATCCTATTGAATGGACTATTTGTAGTCCATGTTTAGAAAAATGATCATAATGAAAGCTAAACAAAATGTGTCGATTAAGTAAAAGGTCTGATATTATATTACGATTTTAATATTTGTAAAACATAGAAACCCGCCATGCCTGGACTAACTAAAAATCTCTTCTTGACCTGTATCCAATTAATTCTCATGAGTCACTCGTTTTCCAAATCTAACAATCGGTACCACAAAGACTTCTTAATAGCATCCTAATTTGTATACTCGTGTAGGTGGGAAGCATGATGTCCTCATAGTGCACATTTTTATTTTTTTTTTACCGCTATATAGTAAAACACATAAAATGTAAGTAATTTATAAGGAGTTATAGTTTATTGCCAGTAACATACAAAGAATACTATCCAAAAGCGTGTAGGTTAAAGAAATGTATAACAAATTTCAATACACAAATGTGGTCCTACAACTGAAATTTAAAATCTAGTGCATATTGATGGAAAATCGTGTCTACTTTTACCAAAACAGATTAATGCAGCGGATAGTTAAAATAATAATCTTTTATTATTTTATGAACAAAATTTAACAAGATTAAATTTTCACTTATTTAATGAAACATGCACACGATTAATCTTTCCCAATGATCCAGTTACATCATAATAATTGTCATGAATATAAAACAAAAGAGGAGTTAACGATATACCTTTCTTGAAGAATTGATGAGACGGAGAGAAACTTACGATCAAAAGTATGACCGTCTCTTTGGATAGTTCACACTACACTTCAAACAACCGTCAATGGATGTTAGTCCAAACCCAAGTAATATTAATCAACCTTTGGTTAATATTATGAAATCAAAATATGTAATATGTGTTTTTTTAGTTCACTAAAAAGAAAATACAATATCAACTAATTTGGTGCAATATATAAAGATATTTTTTTCAAAACACCCGTGAACCTTTAAGAAAAATCCGTGAATCCAAATTAGAACGAATATATATCATAAAGTCGTATTTCTCAAATACTTCAGGGATATGTTATGTAACTTATAATTAATAATTTCGTTTTCATGTGAATAGTAAATTAATTAATTTCGATTCATTTACTATTCATATGAATAGTAAATGAATTAATTTCGATTTACTATTTTGTTACTTGAGTAATATATATACATCATATATATATTTTATTTGACGTCTCGGTGTATATGTGTGTGACCGCAAAGGCTCAAATGAGGTTGGCCATATAGTTATATGTTGTACCTTGCACATTAATCCTACAGACTCCCACTTGTGCATGGTACAACACCAAGTAACTATACAAACAATGGTAAGCGTCTAACAACACGTCATTGTCCCCAAATTCATGTGAGGGTAGTTTCTCGAAACTTTTTATGGTAAGTTTTAAATGTCATTCGTCCTTTTGTTTCAGATACTTTAGTTAAACTTGAGATATGGATCGTCGGTCATTCTCATTTGTTTAACAATTTTGTTTCTCGATCTTAGATCTGAATTAGATCACCAAACTAATTAAGTATCATCTTAATTACATTTGGATGCGGCCACACAATTATCTTATTCATTCATCGAGGAGCTCAAAAAGTATCAAACTCCAAACATTTTAGAGGAACAAATCCTATATTGCATACACGTGTCTATCACGAGCTTTACATTATACCCAATAATGGCCTTTATAACAGCCTTATTCAGGACAACATTTAACCAAATCAAAGTACAATGTTCCACACATCAAAACTGGCGTGCATCTCAAGTCTAAGGACATAAAAACATAATCACTAAAAGATTCACTACTGACTACGATCCATGTAGTGACATCTCATGGTTGGGTCATTCCAATATTCATCGTCAATGAATACATATGAATTTTGAATTTTGGTCTCAATAAGTTAACTATTCATCATCAATGAATATAACCAAAAATTCATATTAATCTTAATTCATGCTATTCCCATAACATAACCGATTATGGAGATTTTGAATAATCAACAATTATTCATGGATTAAACATGCTAATATAGAACACAGTGATATAAATGAAACTGATCATACCAACTATATATCAATTCATTAAGATAAAACTGCTTAATGTTCCAAAAATATCCAAATACTAAATTACAAATTAAAAAGATCGGCAGCATAACGAAGTCCAATACTACTAGCATGATCATCATGCTTGTTGTGTGTCATGGGCTTCGTGAACGGGTCAGCCACATTATCATCTGTATGAACCTTAAGAATACTAATATCATTCCTCTCAACGACTTCTTGAATGTAGTCAAACTTTCGAAGAATGTGTCTGCTACCTTTACGTACACGTGATTCTTTCGCAAGTATAATAGCACTTGAATTATCACAGTACATTTCCATAGGGGATTCAATGCTGGGAACTACTCCGAGTTCAGCAATAAACTTCCTAATCCAGACAGCTTATTGAGCAGCTTCTGAGGCAGCAATGTATTCTGCTTCCGTTGTAGACTGTGCAACTGTGCTCTGCTTTGAACTTCTCCAATCAACTGGCCCGCCATTCATGACAAATACATACCCTGACTGGGATCGAGAATCATCTCGATCAGTTTGGAAACTAGCATCTGTATAACATCTAATACTCAACTCTTCTTCCAAACCACCGTAAACCAAGAACATATCTTTAGTTCTCCGCAAATATTTAAGAATGCTCTTAACAGCAATCCAATGTTCTTCACCTGGATTCTGTTGATAACGACTCGTCAAACTCAAAGCTAACGAGACATCAGGTCTAGTACATAACATGGCATACATAATGGATCCTATAGCCTAAGCATACGGAACACATTTCATTCGTCTTATCTCATCAGGTGTGATAGGACTTTGAGACTTGCTCAAGGTTATGCCATTTTGCATGGGCAATGCTCCGCGCTTGGAGTTTTGCATGTTAAATCTTCGCAAGATTTTGTCAATGTATGTACTTTGACTCAAACCAATAAGCCTTTTGGATCTATTTCTATAGATCCTGATTCCTAGAATATACTTAGCTTCTCCAAGATCTTTCATGGCAAAATATTTTCCAAGCCAAGATTTGACATCTTGCATAGTTGGAATGTCATTTCCAATAAGTAGTATGTCATTAACATACAAGATCAAGAAGACAAATTTGCTCCCACTAGCTCTAATGTAAACACAGGGCTCATCTTGGTTTTGAGAAAAACCAAACTCTTTGATTTTCTGATCAAACTTAAGATTCCAGCTCCTGGATACTTGCTTTAATCCATAAATGGATTTTAGAAGCTTGCATACTTTAGTAGGATGCTTAGGATTCACAAACCCTTCCGGCTGAACCATATATACGTCCTCGCTTAGGTCGCCATTTAGGAAAGCAGTTTTGACATCCATTTGCCATATTTCATAATCATGAAAAGCAGCTATGGCAATAAGTATCCTAATTGATTTAATGCTCGCGACTGGTGAAAAAGTTTCCTCATAATCAATTCCTTGAGTTTGAGTATAACCTTTTGCCACCAACCGAGCCTTAAAAGTATTTACATTACCGTCCATGTCAGCCTTCTTCTTAAAGACCCATTTACACCCCACTGTCTTGCAATTGGGTGGAAGATCAATCAAGTCTCATACTTGATTATCTTTCATGGACTGCATCTCTGCCTTCATAGCATCTCCCCATTTGTCAGATTGTGGATCTGACATGGCTTCACCATAGCTAGAGGGTTCATCATAATCTCCTAGATGAGGTTCATTTGAATTAATCAGAAGATTTAACCTCTCAGGTTGATGAAGAGTTCTACTAGATCTATGAAGTATAGGTGCAACACGTTCTGGCTCACCAACAGTGTGTTCAGCTTCAATGTGCGGTTGGCTAGTGCCTTCAGAAGGTATGTTACTTTGTGATTCTTGAATTTCTTCAAGATCTACTTTACTCCCACTGACTTCTTGTAAGAGAAGATCTCTTTCAAAGAATTCAGCAAACCGAGCAGTAAACACTTTGTTTTCAGCTTGGTAGTAAAAGTAGTAACCCAATGTTTCCTTTGGGTATCCCACAAAGTGACATTTGATACCTATGGGTTCTAACTTGTTTGAAGTGTCACGTTTCACATACGCTTCACAACTCCAGACTTTCAAATAAGACAACTTAGGACTCTTTCCATGCCATAATTCATATGGTGTCTTTTCTACCTTCTTGGTTGGAACCATATTGAGTATGCGTGCAGCAGACTCTAATGCATAACCCCAAAAAGACATCGGCAGAATAGTTAGACTCATCATAGATCGAACCATATCAAGTAAAGTTCGATTCCTCCTCTCCGACACACCATTGTGTTGTGGTGTGTAAGGTGGAGTGAACTGTGAGACAATCCCACGATTCTTCAGGTGGTCCAAAAACTCTTGACTCATATATTCCCCTCCCCGATCAGAGCGAAGGGCTTTAATGGTCTTTCCAAGTTGATTCTCTACTTCATTTTGGAAGAGTTTGAATGTTTCAAAAACTTCATGTTTATGTTTCAGCAAGTAAACATAACCATATCTACTATAATCATCAGTAAATGTAACGAAGTATGATTCACCATTTTTAGACATAGTTCTAAAAGGGCCACATACATCAGTATGTATTAGTCCTAAAAGATCTTTAGCTCTTTCACCTAAACCGGAGAAAGGAACCTTTGTCATCTTTCCACATAAACATGACTCGCATACATCAATTGACTCAGAGCCAGTTGATTCCAAAAGCCTATCAGATTGGAGTTTTCAAATGCGTTGTTTGTTTATATGACCAAGACGACAATGCCATAGATATGTATTATTCAAGTCTTTCTTGACTCGTTTGGCAGTACAGGTATATACAAAATTATTATTTGAAATCACACCATGCATATCAATTTCAAAAATACCATCACGTGGAATAGCATTAAAATAAAATACATTATTCTTAGAAACTGAAATACCAAGGTGCGTAAAAGTAAGTTCAAAATCAACATTTTTCAAAAGAGAAACTGAAATTACGTTGCTCGTAATACTAGGAGCATAATGACATTGTTCCAACAAAACAATAAGACCACTAGATAGAGTAAACTCATAGGTGCCAATAGCTTCGACAGCAGCTCGAGCCCCATTCCCCACTCTTAAGTCTAGTGTGTTGTTCTTCAGTCTCTTACTTCTTCTCATTCCCTGCATATTGTTACAGATGTGAGTACCACAACCAGTATCAAAAATTCAGGAATTGCTAGAAAAAGTATATAACTGTATATGAAATATACCTGATTTACTGGTCTGGCCAGCTTTGCCTTTTCTCAACTCAGATAGGTAGGAAGGACAGTTCCTCCTCCAGTGGTCAACTTTTCCACAGTGAAAACTATAACAACCCTCATATTTCCATACCTGAATTGACTAATTTGACTATAGGGTTGTAATCCATACGTAATATATAATTAAATTTGACATTGATCAAATATTTATTTTTAGTCGACGCTTTTTGTTAACTAAAGTTTACACTAATTATATAAAATAACTTTAGTTAATATTAATATTAATGCGTATTATATTTAAAACTATATGAAACATAATTATTAATTAAATGATAAGTTATTTTAATCATTATATATATATTTTTAGCTTATAAAAAAAAGAAATTTTTTTTATAAATTAAATAATGAGCCCATGAATTTTGACTAAATATTTTCAAAAATAAAAACTTATTAAAAACATTTTTAACATGTTTTTATTTTTTGTCAAAATTGGCACCTTTATTTTATTTATATTTTTTCTTTTCACCAACCATTTTTTTCTATAAATACCCACTTCCATTTCATAAAAACTTGTATCAAATCTTTGGAAAAACTCTGTCACAAACTTGGGAAAGTACTTGAGGTATTTTCTATATTTTTTATCGAATTGCTTTTATTTTTTTGTATATTCTTTAAAAATTCGAATTTAATATATATAAATTATTTTTAAATGTTATAATTAGTATTATAAGTATTATGATGTATAAAAATAATTTTGATAATTTATGGAATATTATTTATAATTAAATATGAATTATGTAGTATTTAAACATAAAAACAATATAAAATTCGTAATAAAATATTAAACAGTAATAAAAATAATTATAATTTTTTTTTGAGATTATTATACTTTTATAAACAAGTAAAAATTATAAAAATTATATAAATGGGACGATTAGTATTTAAAAAGAATTTACTTTTGCATTATTCTAAACCGAGAGAAATAATAAAGAAAATACAAAATAAATACAAAAGTGTGTTAAATATTTTTATAAAATTTTTATATGATTAGTAGCATCACTAGATACTTTAAAAAAAATAAAAAAATTAATTTTAAATTATTTTTCCTATTTATTTAATTATAGGCCGCTTACAATGGTTAAATAATTAGAAAACATTAAATAAATAATATTTTGATATAAAATTTGATTTAATAATTTTTATAAAATTTTTACATAATATAGAACCTGTAAAAAATATAAAATTATTTATTTAGGTCGATTTAATATTTATTACCTAATTAAATTTATTTAATATAAACCGAGTATATATATAAACAAAAGTGGGAAATAAATACAAAAACTTGATAAAATTATTTTTATAAAATATCCTACTGAATTGTATAATTAACTAAGTTTATAAAAATTATAAATATAATATTTAATGAATTAATATTCGAATTAACATAAATTAGTATGATTTTCGATTAACCTAAGTATATTACATATACTAAATTAATATTATTATTATAACTTACGGTTAATAACTAAGTATACTATATAATAAAGTATAATGCTTATAATGTAAGTTAATAACAATACATTATTAATAAACACTTATTTTATAACTATACTAATTTAATAATAATAACTTATAGTATATAATATAAGATAATCAAATTGTTAATACATTAATAAATATAATATAACATATATAATAACATATAAACCTAAAGTGAAGGTTAATCAAAGATAATGTACAATTCATGTGAACTTCATCGCTACTCACGATCGTAAGTGAATGATGTCTAGGTTGCCATTTATGGGTAAGCTTGTGGATCTCGAATGCCATGACTTAGATTCTGGTCAAGAGTCCTGGGCCCCCGGTTACATCTGGTCATTCCTGACTTATTTGATAGCAACGAAGTTTGAGTAAAGTTATACAACGTCTTGCTAAAGATTAACCCGAACTTTCTAAAATTGGAAAATTACTATAAGTGGAAACTTTCCATAATTATCAGGACACCTGGATTGGAAACCTTATATGGAATATCTTGTTCAGCAGTTTTGAGCATCGAGTGCACCTCTACCAGAGATTTCTCCCAACCTTGCATATTGTAATTCATTACAAATTGGTGATACGATTTTGGTAGTGAAACCAAAACCGTGTTCACAGCCAAGTTAGGCGGCAAGGTAGTTCCAAGTTTTTCCAATCGGTCAATGTAGCTTTTCATTTTCAAGACATGAGAGCTCACTGATTGACCCTCCTCCATTTTGCATGTTTGAAGAAGCTTATAAGTTTCATATAACTCTTGACTAGCCTGTTTTTGAAACATATTTTTCAGCTCAGTCATCATATCATATGCTGTACGATCTTCCATTTCCTTTTGGAGGTCAGAAGTCATACTAGCAAGCATGATTAAAGCTATCTTCTCTTGCTCATCAAACAACTTCTGATAAGCATTCTTTTGAGCAGCAGTAGCTGTCTCAGGAGGAGCTTCGGGCAAGGGTTCTTCAATTTTGTTCAACTTCCCTTCATATTTGAAAACAATTCTCAGGTTGCGGTACCAATCGAGGAAGTTTGAACTATTGAGTTTCTCCTTCTCCAACAAAGAACGGAGGGTGTTTTGGTTTACGTTTTGATTGTTTGACATCTACAAAAGAACAAGGTTCAATTTTAGTATTTTCGATATAATACTTTAATAAATTAATTACCCAAGTTTTAATATATTTAAAAATAATTAATTTACGAAAGTCTAAGATCCACATAGAGGTTCCATAACTACATCTGTTGATCAGCTAGCAGTTATAGAGTCTACTGGTAGGTAGCGAGTACCAATTGCATCACAGGTGCAACTCTTAGATCTTTATCGGACCTTGAGATATGTGTAGTCTAACAAACCACTATTATCTATTGGCATGTTTGTCTCATCCTTGCCTCGAACTCAGATCTCATCGTGAATACGATTAAGTCGTCCAATTTGGAAACAGTAGAAATTCAGCCTAGTCTCACTCGTAACTGAAAATTCACCTCGTGGCTATAATTCGATTAGGTCTCACCGTAATCAAAAAAATAACGAGGAGTGTTTGCAAGCTCATTGGATGGCATGACCTAAATTTGACGGATATTTTTTTGTTTTTAAAGTTTGTGTTAACGAATAATGCATGCACACAAGATTCGCTACACTATTTGTTAAAAATCATTTTAACCAGTTTTATATATGTCGATCGTGTTTATGCGTCTAGTTTGTTATTTTATTTTATATATAAAGTAACAAATACACAAACGTGTATCGTTTTAAAACAGTTTTAAAAGATGTCGCCCATATATATATATATATATATATATATATATATATATATATATATATATATATATATATATATATATATTATTTGAGTTTAAAAAAATATATATATTTAACTTTAAACTCATTAGCGTTTAACTTTTTAAAATCATCAATTTTAACCTTTGAAACTCGTTATTAGTTTTATTTGATGTTTTCATCAAAAACATTTAGCATATATTATAATCAACAATTAAATATAAATGCGTAAAAATAAAAACACAACCATACCATGCATCACACACACATAGCCTAGCCCAAAAATCCTATGCTTGATCTCATGAGCCGACATGGGATCAAGAGGTCAAACTAAGGGTAATATCGTAGCTCCCACTTGATTCAAGAATCAAGTAAAAACTTGACAAACGCCATCGTTGTCAACTTGACCTGTTCGCCATCTTCTAAGCCAAAAGCATGTTGTATTTTATCTTCAATCTTCATCTTGTTACATTTATTTAAATTTGAAAATACAACTAAACTAGTACTTTTACAAATTGAAATAAACTTAAATACAATACTATGAAAATGAAAAATAAATATAATACAACTTTGGCTTCAAAATGGCCTTTCTAATAATACAAATAATCAACATGACATAATATTGCCGTAATCAACAATCATAACAATCATACATAGGTCGAGGTATTATGAGCTATGTGTGCAATCACAATTTTAATAACTACATTATTAAAACTTAAATATGGCTTGTCCATGGTTACAATGCATGTGTATAACCATGGAATAAAACAATCAAAAATTATAATAAATATTCAAGCCATAACAGATAAATTCAAAATTTATAACAGTGATTTTTTTTTTCAGATCTTATTCGTGCGTCATGAGGTAATCAACAAAGTTGACTTTCAAAACCATAAAGGTTTTGACTGTTACCAATTCACCACAAAGCTAAATCTAAAAAAAATCACGCGACAATTAAGATGGTGTAAAAGCGGCTCGGATACCACTGATGGAAAATCGTGTGTACTTTTACCAAAACAGATTAACACAGCGGATAGTTAAAATAATAATCTTTTATTATTTTATGAACAAAATTTAACAAGATTAAATTTTCACTTATTTAATGAAACATGCACACGATTAATCTTTCCCAATGATCCAGTTACATCATAATAATTGTCATGAATATAAAACAAAAGAGGAGTTAACGATATACCTTTGTTGAAGAATTGATGAGACGGAGAGAAACTTACGATCAAAAGTATGACCGTCTCTTTGGATAGTCCACACTACACTTCAAACAACCGTCAATGGATGCTAGTCCAAACCCAAGTAATATTAATCAACCTTTGGTTAATATTATGAAATCAAAATATGTAATATGTGTTTTTTTAGTTCACTAAAAAGAAAATACAATATGAACTAATTTGGTGCAATATATAAAGATATTTTTTCAAAATACCCGTAAACCTTTATGAAAAATCCGTGAATCCAAATTAAAACGAATATATCTCATAAAGTCGTATTTCTCAAATACTTCAGGGGTATGCTATGTAACTTATAATTAATAATTTCTATCATGTCGTTTTCATGTGAATAGTAAATTAATTAATTTCGATTCATTTACTATTCATATGAATAGTAAATGAATTAATTTCGATTTACTATTTTGTTACTTGAGTAATATATATACATCATATATATATTTTATTTGACGTCTCGGTGTATATATGTGTGATCCCGAAGGTTCAAATGAGGTTAGCCATATAATTATATGTTGTACCTTGCACATTAATCCTACACATATACCTTAGAAAGTAGCCGATATTGTACTCACCCAAAAGTTCCTAATGGATGCTTAGAAAGAGCAACTGGTTGCCTACTACCAATACCTGATCCACCTTAAATATCCTTTATTGTTTAACACAAGTTAAAATCAAATGTTTATATATATTCATATAACAAAAAATGTTTAAATATCAAATCCATTTTTCCATCCACATTAAATATACATGAAAGGATAACATGAGAAGAGAACCAGAAAGAGAACAAAGTACCTTTACTGTGGTCAGAGAACCATTTTACACATAGTAGATTGGTTGGTAAAGGATGTATCTAAAAAATGGTCAAGGATGTATCTAAAAAATGGTCCCTACTAAAAATATTCATAAGATCTGCTCGTTGTTATCTGTTGTCAACCCAATACATAAATATTTCAAAATATACCATATTACTAATCTAGACACATACTACATATTCATTGTTTCAAGTTAGGAAATTGGTCATTATTAAATTGGCTTTCTGCTTTCTGATAGGACTTCAAATGGATTGATCTATTGAAATATCAATTCCCAAACAAAGTCAAATTAGAGATAAATTTAAATCGAAAATGTCACTTTGTCACTTTGAAGATGTTCTTTCTATTATAACAAACACAAATTCACTCATTAACACGCATACATGTGCGCAGTGGCGGATCCAGGAAATTTTTTCACCGGGGGCGAAATTTTTTTCTAAAACGTAGAGATTTTTTTTGTCAAAATATGGAGGTTTTGGGACAAAATATAGAGTTTTTTGAGCAAAATTTAGAAATTTTTTGTCAAAATACGAAGGTTATGGGACAAAACATGGAGGTTTTGGGACAAAATATGAAGGGTTTTGGGGGAAAAAAATTCCACCGGGTCAAAATCGAAAAACCGAAAAATTTACACTAAAAATTGCAAATCCACCGGGGGCGGCCGACCCACCCTGACCCTTCATAGGTCCGCCCCTACATGCGCGTACATATGTGATATGCCACTGCAAATAAAGGCAGCTTCTAAAACCAAGCATGCACTTAGACCCATTGCATACATATACATACCTCATTGATTACTTTATTAACCATTTGTTTAACAGCCTTAATCTGATCACGGGATCCATCTATCTGTATGTAGACGTTGTTTGGACGGATCTTAGGTCGCTTATGATCGTTACTAGAGGCGGAATTCACTAGAAACGACTAAACCGAGATTTGGGTCGTATCGGGTTCGTATTGGTCAAACCTAGAGGTGAATCTAGATTAGAACGAAGCCTAAACGTAATATTTCGGTGGTAATTGGTGTTAGGTATCAAGAGGAAATGAGACCAGTCGATTAGGGTTGATTAAGAGTGTAACCTAGCAATGTAGGCTAACACCCGTATATATACTGCAACCCAGACACAGTCGGTCGACTGTGTTAGACAGTCGGCCGTCTGAGTCACACAGTCGGTCGAGTGTGTGGACACACCCGGTCGACTGTGTATGTAGTTTAACTTATTGATTGTTTAATAAATTAAGCACCCACAAACACATATATAACCAATAGTCACAAGAGTACGTTATTACATGACTAAATGTATTAAAACGATAAACAATCTACGGCTGGAGATTGCATGCACCAACTGTAGTGACCCGAACTTTTCCATGTTTATATATATTAATTGAGATTGATATTTACATGATTAAATGTTTCCAACATGATAAGCAATCAAACTTGTTAAGACTTGATTAATTGAAATATGTTTCATATAGACAATTGACCACCCAAGTTGACCGGTGATTCACAAATGTTAAAACTTGTAAAAACTATATGATGACATATATATGGATATATATATAGTTAACATGATACTATGATAAGTAAACATATCATTAAGTATATTAACAATGAACTACATATGTAAAAACAAGACTACTAACTTAATGATTTTTAAACGAGACATATATGTAACGATTATCGTTGTAAAGACATTTAATGTATATATATCATATTAAGAGATATTCATACATGATAATATCATGATAATATAATAATTTAAAATCTCATTTGATATTATAAACATTGGGTTAACAACATTTAACAAGATCGTTAACCTAAATGTTTCAAAACAACACTTACATGTAACGACTAACGATGACTTAACGACTCAGTTAAAATGTATATACATGTAGTGTTTTAATATGTATTTATACACTTTTTAAAGACTTCAATACACTTATCAAAATACTTATACTTAACAAAAATGCTTACAATTACATCCTCGTTCAGTTTCATCAACAATTCTACTCGTATGCACCCGTATTCGTACTCGTACAATACACAGCTTTTAGATGTATGTACTATTGGTATATACACTCCAATGATCAGCTCTTAGCAGCCCATGTGAGTCACCTAACACATGTGGGAGCCATCATTTGGCAACTAGCATGAAATATCTCATAAAATTACAAAAATATGAGTAATCATTCATGACTTATTTACATGAAAACAAAATTACATATCCTTTATATCTAATCCATACACCAATGACCAAAAACACCTACAAACACTTTCATTCTTCAATTTTCTTCATCTAATTGATCTCTCTCAAGTTCTATCTTCAAGTTCTAAGTGTTCTTCATAAATTTCAAAAGTTCTAGTTTCATAAAATCAAGAATACTTTCAAGTTTGCTAGCTCACTTCCAATCTTGTAAGGTGATCATCCAACCTCAAGAAATCTTTGTTTCTTACAGTAGGTTATCATTCTAATACAAGGTAATAATCATATTCAAACTTTGATTTAATTTCTATAACTATAATAATCTTATTTCAAGTGATGATCTTACTTGAACTTGTTTTCGTGTCATGATTCTGCTTCAAGAACTTCGAGCCATCCAAGGATCCGTTGAAGCTAGATCCAATTTTCTCTTTTCCAGTAGGTTTATCCAAGGAACTTAAGGTAGTAATGATGTTCATAACATCATTCGATTCATACATATAAAGCTATCTTATTCGAAGGCTTAAACTTGTAATCACTAGAACATAGTTTAGTTAATTCTAAACTTGTTCGCAAACAAAAGTTAATCCTTCTAACTTGACTTTTAAAATCAACTAAACACATGTTATATATCTATATGATATGCTAACTTAATGATTTAAAACCTGGAAACACGAAAAACACCGTAAAACCGGATTTACGCCGTCGTAGTAACACCGCGGGCTGTTTTGGGTTAGTTAATTAAAAACTATGATAAACTTTGATTTAAAAGTTGTTATTCTAAGAAAATGATTTTTATTATGAACATGAAACTATATCCAAAAATTATGGTTAAACTCAAAGTGGAAGTATGTTTTCTAAAATGGTCATCTAGACGTCGTTCTTTCGACTGAAATGACTACCTTTACAAAAACGACTTGTAACTTATTTTTCCGACTATAAACCTATACTTATCTGTTTAGATTCATAAAATATAGTTCAATATGAAACCATAGCAATTTGATTCACTCAAAACGGATTTAAAATGAAGAAGTTATGGGTAAAACAAGATTGGATAATTTTTCTCATTTTAGCTACGTGAAAATTGGTAACAAATCTATTCCAACCATAACTTAATCAACTTGTATTGTATATTATGTAATCTTGAGATATCATAGACACGTATACAATGTTTCGACCTATCATGTCGACACATCTATATATATTTCGGAACAACCATAGACACTCTATATGTGAATGTTGGAGTTAGCTATACAGGGTTGAGGTTGATTCCAAAATATATATAGTTTGAGTTGTGATCAATACTGAGATACGTATACACTGGGTCGTGGATTGATTCAAGATAATATTTATCGATTTATTTCTGTACATCTAACTGTGGACAACTAGTTGTAGGTTACTAACGAGGACAGCTGACTTAATAAACTTAAAACATCAAAATATATTAAAAGTGTTGTAAATATATTTTAAACATACTTTGATATATATGTATATATTGTTATAGGTTCGTGAATCAACCAGTGGCCAAGTCTTACTTCCCGACGAAGTAAAAATCTGTGAAAGTGAGTTATAGTCCCACTTTTAAAATCTAATATTTTTGGGATGAGAATACATGCAGGTTTTATAAATGATTTACAAAATAGACACAAGTACGTGAAACTACATTCTATGGTTGAATTATCGAAATCGAATATGCCCCTTTTTATTAAGTCTGGTAATCTAAGAATTAGGGAACAGACACCCTAATTGACGCGAATCCTAAAGATAGATCTATTGGGCCTAACAAACCCCATCCAAAGTACCGGATGCTTTAGTACTTCGAAATTTATATCATATCCGAAGGGTGTCCCAGAATGATGGGGATATTCTTATATATATGCATCTTGTTAATGTCGGTTACCAGGTGTTCACCATATGAATGATTTTTATCTCTATGTATGGGATGTGTATTGAAATATGAAATCTTGTGGTCTATTATTATGATTTGATATATATAGGTTAAACCTATAACTCACCAACATTTTTGTTGACGTTTTAAGCATGTTTATTCTCAGGTGATTATTAAGAGCTTCCGCTGTCGCATACTTAAATAAGGACGAGATTTGGAGTCCATGCTTGTATGATATTGTGTAAAAACTGCATTCAAGAAATTTATTTTGTTGTAACATATTTGTAATGTAAACCATTATGTAATGGTCGTGTGTAAACAGGATATTTTAGATTATCATTATTTGATAATCTACGTAAAGCTTTTTAAACCTTTATTGATGAAATAAAGGTTATGGTTTGTTTTAAAATGAATGCAGTCTTTGAAAAACGTCTCATATAGAGGTCAAAACCTCGCAACGAAATCAATTAATATGGAACGTTTTTAATCAATAAGAACGGGACATTTCAGTTGGTATCCGAGCGTTGGTCTTAGAGAACCAGAATTTTGCATTAGTGTGTCTTATCGAGTTTGTTAGGATGCATTAGTGAGTCTGGACTTCGACCGTGTTTACTTGAAAAATGATTGCTTAACAAATTTTGTTGGAAACTATATATTTTTAACATGTGAATATTATGTGATTTATTAATCTCTTAACGCGTTTGATATTATGTGATAGATGTCTACCTCTAGAACAAGTCCCATTGACTCACCTAATAATAATGAAGAGTCAAATGTAAATTGGAATGATTCGTGGACTGATTCACAAGTTCCCGAAGAGGAACCAGAAGAAGAGTCGGAACCGGAAGAAGAATCGGAACCGGAAGAAGAAATAGAACCGGTGGGGGAAATAATAAAACGGTTAAGTAAAAGAGAATCCTCAACCAACCGACCAAGGTTAATTATGGTCAATGGTGTTTCCACCAAGGAAGCAAAATATTGGGAGGATTACCAATTCTCCGATGAATCGGATTCCGACGAGAATTCCGATGATGTTATAGAAATTACCCCAACTGAATTTAAAAAGGCAAAAGAAAATAATAAGGGAAAGGGCATAAAAATAGAGAAATCTAATTCCAACCCCGATGAACTTTATATGTATCGTCAACCCCCGAAGTCCTAAAGTTGTAACAATGACCCGGGAACCTCTAAACCACCAGGTTTTTCTAAACCAATGTGGATAACGACGGCTCGTATTAGGGGAACATCATATATCCCTGGAAACTTGGCAAAAAGAACCAAAACCGAACAAGAAGAAACGAGCGAGTCGGAATAAGATAGTTGTATTCGTGTGGTGTAATATATGTAATATAGTGTGCTTATGCTTTATTATATATGTAACAATTGCTTGTATTAATAAGTATTTTTTTTATGAATCTAACTCTTGTCTATTTTACAGTATAAAAACACAAACTGGATAGACAACCCAATATTTTAAGAGACCTACCCGGAGACATGATTGATGAAATCTTGTCTAGAGTCGGTCAGAATTCCTCGGCACAACTATTTAAGGCGAGATCAGTTTGTAAGACATTCGAAGAACGTTCCAAGAATGTCTTGGTTTATAAAAGGCTTTCGTTCGAAAGATGGGGGATATCACATTGGGAAATCCATAAGTTACGATGTGTTTACTTTGACGCATATATTGCGGGGAACCCAAATGCTATTTTACGCAACGGGTTAAGAAATTATTTTGACTCAGTATATCCGAATATAGGACTTCGTGATTTAGAAAAAGCGGCTAACATGCAACATAAAGAAGCATGTTATGCTTACGGGTTAGTAATGTTCGCTTCTCACCAAAGTGAGAATAAGAACATCGGGCTACAACTATTAAACAAAACGTTCCCACAAGTGACGGAGTCGGTAATTGGGGTAAGAAATGAGGTTTTTAGGTTATTACGAGACTGTTAGTCATTACGTAACCCTCGTCCCTTTAACGACGTTACAACACGCTGTCTTATCAACGGCCATAACGGTTATGTTCCACAAGACCAAGGATGGGAAGTAGTCCTAGTAAAACCAGAATGCATGACTTGTTTCTGGACGTATGAATTACGTGTCTTTATTGCCTTTGCTGAACGACTTGTGTACTAGCTAGAATTATCTTCACAACTATCTTGTATCAAAGTTATTGTGTGCTATATTTCATGCTTTATGTAAAATAAGCGGTATTGTAAGTTTGTAAAATATTGTGTAAAAGTTTGAACGCGAAATATTATTATAATCAGTTTTTCATATAGAATTGTAGTAGTTGAATTGTATATTAGCTACTAAGTATGAACTTAACGGGTTGGTACTACCCGAATTTAAACTTATAAAACGCTAATATGAAGAAAAAGCTTTTATAAATGAGTTCATATTATGCTATGAAATACTATTAACTACTCTTAATATTCTGTATGATTAACTTGTTCAAATTTGACTATTTTGAAGGAAATGGCACCGACTACTCGACACACCGTGAATATGAATGAAGAGGAATTCCGTACTTTTCTAGCTTCAAACATAGCCGCAGTACAGGCTGCGCTACATACCAACAATAACCTTGGATCTGGCAGTACAGGAAATCGTGTAGGATGCACCTACAAAGAATTCACTGCCTGCAAACCTTTGGAATTTGATGGAACCGAAGGACCGATCGGATTGAAACGGTGGACCGAGAAGGTAGAATCGGTGTTTGCCATAAGTAAGTGTACTGAAGAGGACAAAGTGAAGTACGCTACGCATACCTTCACAGGTTCTGCGTTAACATGGTGGAATACCTATCTAGAGCAAGTGGGACAAGACGATGCGTACGCACTACCATGGTCAGCATTCAAGCACTTGATGAACGAGAAGTACCGTCCCAGAACCGAGGTCAATAAGCTCAAGACAGAACTTAGAGGGTTACGAACCCAAGGATTTGATATTACCACGTACGAAAGACGATTCACATAATTGTACCTATTGTGTCCGGGAGCATTCGAAGATGAGGAGGAGAAGATCGACGCGTTTGTGAAAGGATTACCGGAAAGAATCCAAGAAGATATAAGTTCACACGAGCCCGCCTCCATACAACAGGCATGTAGAATGGCTCACAAACTAGTGAACCAGATTGAAGAAAGAATTAAAGAACAGACTGCTGAAGAGGCCAATGTGAAGCAAGTCAAAAGAAAGTGGGAGGAAAACGGTGATAAGAATCACCAATACAACAACAACAGCAATTACAACAATAATCGTAACAATTATCCCAACAATCGCAACATCAATCGCAACTACAACAAACGGCCCAACAATAACAACAACAACAACAACAACAACAACAGCAACTACAACAATCATCCCAACAACAATAATAACCGCAACAACAACAACAATCAGAAGCAGCTATGCCAAAGGTGTGAAAAGTATCACTCGGGGTTCTGCACCAAATTTTGCAACAAGTGTAAAAGAAATGGTCATAGCGCGGCGAAGTGTGAGATCTACGGACCAGGGGTTAATAGAACGAAAGGAACAAATGGTGTCGGAACGAGTAATGGCGGAGCAAGTAGTGTCGGAGCAAGTTATGCCAATGTAGTTTGTTATAAATGTGGAAAACCGGGCCACATTATTAGAAATTGCCCGAACCAGGAGAACACGAATGGACAAGGCCGCGGAAGAGTTTTCAATATTAATGCGGCAGAGGCACAGGAAGACCCGGAGCTTGTTACGGGTACGTTTCTTATTGACAATAAATCTGCTTACGTTTTATTTGATTCGGGTGCGGATAGAAGCTATATGAGTAGAGATTTTTGTGCTAAATTAAGTTGTCCATTGACGCCTTTGGATAGTAAATTTTTACTCGAATTAGCAAATGGTAAATTAATTTCAGCAGATAATATATGTCGGAATCGAGAAATTAAACTGGTTAGCGAAACATTTAAGATTGATTTGATACCAGTAGAGTTAGGGAGTTTTGATGTGATAATCGATATGGACTGGTTGAAAGAAGTGAAAGCAGAGATCGTTTGTTACAAAAATGCAATTCGCATTATACGAGAAAAAGGAAAACCCTTAATGGTGTACGGAGAAAAGGGCAACACGAAGCTACATCTTATTAGTAATTTGAAGGCACAAAAACTAATAAGAAAAGGTTGCTATGCTGTTCTAGCACACGTCGAGAAAGTACAAACTGAAGAAAAGAGCATCAATGATGTTCCCATTGCAAAAGAATTTCCCGATGTATTTCCGAAATAATTACCGGGATTACCCCCACAGCGATCCGTTGAATTTCAAATAGATCTTGTACCAGGAGCTGCACCAATAGCTCGTGCTCCTTACAGACTCGCACCCAGCGAGATGAAAGAACTGCAAAGCCAATTACAAGAACTTTTAGAGCGTGGTTTCATTCAACCAAGCACATCACCGTGGGGAGCTCCTGTTTTGTTTGTCAAGAAGAAAGATGGTACATTCAGGTTGTGTATCGACTACCGAGAGTTGAACAAACTTACCATCAAGAACCGCTACCCACTACCGAGAATCGACGACTTATTTGATCAACTACAAGGCTCGTCTGTTTATTCAAAGATTGACTTACGTTCCGGGTATCATCAAATGCGAGTGAAAGAAGATGATATTCCAAAGACTGCTTTCAGAACACGTTACGGTCATTACGAGTTTATGGTCATGCCGTTTGGTTTAACTAATGCACCAGCTGTGTTCATGGACCTTATGAACCGAGTGTGTGGACCATACCTTGACAAGTTTGTCATTGTTTTCATTGATGACATACTTATTTACTCAAAGAATGACCAAGAACACGGTGAACATTTGAGAAAGGTGTTAGAAGTATTGAGGAAGGAAGAACTGTATGCTAAGTTTTCAAAGTGTGCATTTTGGTTGGAAGAAGTTCAATTCCTCGGTCACATAGTGAACAAAGAAGGTATTAAGGTGGATCCGGCAAAGATAGAAACTGTTGAAAATTGGGAAACCCCGAAAACTCTGAAACACATACGCCAGTTTTTAGGACTAGCTGGTTACTACAGAAGGTTCATCCAAGACTTTTCCAGAATAGCAAAACCCTTAACTGCATTAACGCATAAAGGGAAGAAATTTGAATGGAATGATGAACAAGAGAAAGCGTTTCAGTTATTGAAGAAAAAGCTAACTACGGCACCTATATTGTCATTGCCTGAAGGGAATGACGATTTTGTGATTTATTGTGACGCATCAAAGCAAGGTCTCGGTTGTGTATTAATGCAACGAACGAAGGTGATTGCTTATGCGTCTAGACAATTGAAGATTCACGAACAAAATTATACGACGCATGATTTGGAATTAGGCGCGGTTGTTTTTGCATTAAAGACTTGGAGACACTACTTATATGGGGTCAAAAGTATTATATATACCGACCACAAAAGTCTTCAACACATATTTAATCAGAAACAACTGAATATGAGGCAGCGTAGGTGGATTGAATTATTGAATGATTACGACTTTGAGATTCGTTACCACCCGGGGAAGGCAAATGTGGTAGCCGATGCCTTGAGCAGGAAGGACAGAGAACCCATTCGAGTAAAATCTATGAATATAATGATTCATAATAACCTTAATACTCAAATAAAGGAGGCGCAATAAGGAGTTTTAAAAGAAGGAAATTTAAAGGATGAAATACCCAAAGGATCGGAGAAGCATCTTAATATTCAGGAAGACGGAACCCGGTATAGGGCTGAAAGGATTTGGGTACCAAAATTTGGAGATATGAGAGAAATGGTACTTAGAGAAGCTCATAAAACCTGATACTCAATACATCATGGAACGGGGAAGATGTACAAGGATCTCAAGAAACATTTTTGGTGGCCGGGTATGAAAGCCGATGTTGCTAAATACGTAGGAGAATGTTTGACGTGTTCTAAGGTCAAAGCTGAGCATCAGAAACCATCAGGTCTACTTCAACAACCCGAAATCCCGGAATGGAAATGGGAAAACATTACCATGGATTTCATCACTAAATTGCCAAGGACTGCAAGTGGTTTTGATACTATTTGGGTAATAGTTGATCGTCTCACCAAATCAGCACACTTCCTGCCAATAAGAGAAGATGACAAGATGGAGAAGTTAGCACGACTGTATTTGAAGGAAGTCATCTCCAGACATGGAATACCAATCTCTATTATCTCTGATAGGGATGGCAGATTTATTTCAAGATTCTGGCAGACATTACAGCAAGCATTAGGAACTCGTCTAGACATGAGTACTGCCTATCATCCACAAACTGATGGGCAGAGCGAAAGGACGATACAAACGCTTGAAGACATGCTACGAGCATGTGTTATTGATTTCGGAAACAGTTGGGATCGACATCTACCGTTAGCAGAATTTTCTTACAACAACAACTACCATTCAAGCATTGAGATGGCGCCGTTTGAAGCACTTTATGGTAGAAATTGCAGGTCTCCGATTTGTTGGAGTGAAGTGGGGGATAGACAGATTACGGGTCCGGAGATTATACAAGAAACTACCGAGAAGATCATCCAAATTCAACAACGGTTGAAAACCGCCCAAAGTCGACAAAAGAGCTACGCTGACATTAAAAGAAAAGATATAGAATTTGAAATTGGAGAGATGGTCATGCTTAAAGTTGCACCTTGGAAAGGCGTTGTTCGATTTGGTAAACGAGGGAAATTAAATCCAAGGTATATTGGACCATTCAAGATTATTGATCGTGTCGGACCAGTAGCTTACCGACTTGAGTTACCTCAACAACTCGCGGCTGTACATAACACTTTCCACGTCTCGAATTTGAAGAAATGTTTTGCTAAAGAAGATCTCACTATTCCGTTAGATGAAATCCAAATCAACGAAAAACTCCAATTCATCGAAGAACCCGTCGAAATAATGGATCGTGAGGTTAAAAGACTTAAGTAAAACAAGATACCAATTGTTAAGGTTCGATGGAATGCTCGTAGAGGACCCGAGTTCACCTGGGAGCGTGAAAATCAGATGAAGAAGAAATACCCGCATCTATTTCCAGAAGATTCGTCAACACCTTCAACAGCTTAAAATTTCGGGACGAAATTTATTTAACAGGTAGGTACTGTAGTGACCCGAACTTTTCCATGTTTATATATATTAATTGAGATTGATATTTACATGATTAAATGTTTCCAACATGTTAAGCAATCAAACTTGTTAAGACTTGATTAATTGAAATATGTTTCATATAGACAATTGACCACCCAAGTTGACCGGTGATTCACAAATGTTAAAACTTGTAAAAACTATATGATGACATATATATGGATATATATATATAGTTAACATGATACTATGATAAGTAAACATATCATTAAGTATATTAACAATGAACTACATATGTAAAAACAAGACTACTAACTTAATGATTTTTAAACGAGACATATATGTAACGATTATCGTTGTAAAGACATTTAATGTATATATATCATATTAAGAGATATTCATACATGATAATATCATGATAATATAATAATTTAAAATCTCATTTGATATTATAAACATTGGGTTAACAACATTTAACAAGATCGTTAACCTAAAGGTTTCAAAACAACACTTACATGTAACGACTGACGATGACTTAACGACTCAGTTAAAATGTATATACATGTAGTGTTTTAATATGTATTTATACACTTTTGAAAAACTTCAATACACTTATCAAAATACTTCTACTTAACAAAAATGCTTACAATTACATCCTCGTTCAGTTTCATCAACAATTCTACTCGTATGCACCCGTATTCGTACTCGTACAATACACAGCTTTTAGATGTATGTACTATTGGTATATACACTCCAATGATCAGCTCTTAGCAGCCCATGTGAGTCACCTAACACATGTGGGAGCCATCATTTGGTAACTAGCATGAAATATCTCATAAAATTACAAAAATATGAGTAATCATTCATGACTTATTTACATGAAAACAAAATTACATATCCTTTATATCTAATCCATACACCAACGACCAAAAACACCTACAAACACTTTCATTCTTCAATTTTCTTCATCTAATTGATCTCTCTCAAGTTCTATCTTCAAGTTCTAAGTGTTCTTCATAAATTCCAAAAGTTCTAGTTTCATAAAATCAAGAATACTTTCAAGTTTGCTAGCTCACTTCCAATCTTGTAAGGTGATCATCCAACCTCAAGAAATCTTTGTTTCTTACAGTAGGTTATCATTCTAATACAAGGTAATAATCATATTCAAACTTTGGTTTAATTTCTATAACTATAACAATCTTATTTCAAGTGATGATCTTACTTGAACTTGTTTTCGTGTCATGATTCTGCTTCAAGAACTTCGAGCCATCCAAGGATCCGTTGAAGCTAGATCCAATTTTCTCTTTTCCAGTAGGTTTATCCAAGGAACTTAAGGTAGTAATGATGTTCATAACATCATTCGATTCATACATATAAAGCTATCTTATTCGAAGGCTTAAACTTGTAATCACTAGAACATAGTTTAGTTAATTCTAAACTTGTTCGCAAACAAAAGTTAATCCTTCTAACTTGACTTTTAAAAACAACTAAACACATGTTATATATCTATATGATATGCTAACTTAATGATTTAAAACCTGGAAACACGAAAAACACCGTAAAACCGGATTTACGCCGTCGTAGTAACACCGCGGGCTGTTTTGGGTTAGTTAATTAAAAACTATGATAAACTTTGATTTAAAAGTTGTTATTCTAAGAAAATTATTTTTATTATGAACATGAAACTATATCCAAAAATTATGGTTAAACTCAAAGTGGAAGTATGTTTTCTAAAATGGTCATCTAGACGTCGTTCTTTCGACTGAAATGACTACCTTTACAAAAACGACTTGTAACTTATTTTTCTGACTATAAACCTATACTTTTCTGTTTAGATTCATAAAATAGAGTTCAATATGAAACCATAGCAATTTGATTCACTCAAAACGGATTTAAAATGAAGAAGTTATGGGTAAAACAAGATTGGATAATTTTTCTCATTTTAGCTACGTGAAAATTGGTAACAAATCTATTCCAACCATAACTTAATCAACTTGTATTGTATATTATGTAATCTTGAGATACCATAGACACATATACAATGTTTCGACCTATCATGTCGACACATCTATATATATTTCGGAACAACCATAGACACTCTATATGTGAATGTTGGAGTTAGCTATACATGGTTGAGGTTGATTCCAAAATATATATAGTTTGAGTTGTGATCAATACTGAGATACGTATACACTGGGTCGTGGATTGATTCAAGATAATATTTATCGATTTATTTCTGTACATCTAACTGTGGACAACTAGTTGTAGGTTACTAACAAGGACAGCTGACTTAATAAACTTAAAACATCAAAATATATTAAAAGTGTTGTAAATATATTTTAAACATACTTTGATATATATGTATATATTGTTATAGGTTCGTGAATCAACCAGTGGCCAAGTCTTACTTCCCGACGAAGTAAAAATCTGTGAAAGTGAGTTATAGTCCCACTTTTAAAATCTAATATTTTTGGGATGAGAATACATGCAGGTTTTATAAATGATTTACAAAATAGACACAAGTACGTGAAACTACATTCTATGGTTGAATTATCGAAATCGAATATGCCCCTTTTTATTAAGTCTGGTAATCTAAGAATTAGGGAACAGACACCCTAATTGACGCGAATCCTAAAGATAGATCTATTGGGCCTAACAAACCCCATCCAAAGTACCGGATGCTTTAGTACTTCGAAATTTATATCATATCCGAAGGGTGTCCCGGAATGATGGGGATATTCTTATATATATGCATCTTGTTAATGTCGGTTACCAGGTGTTCACCATATGAATGATTTTTATCTCTATGTATGGGATGTGTATTGAAATATGAAATCTTGTGGTCTATTATTATGATTTGATATATATAGGTTAAACCTATAACTCACCAACATTTTTGTTGACGTTTTAAGCATGTTTATTCTCAGGTGATTATTAAGAGCTTCCGCTGTCGCATACTTAAATAAGGACGAGATTTGGAGTCCATGCTTGTATGATATTGTGTAAAAACTGCATTCAAGAAACTTATTTTGTTGTAACATATTTGTATTGTAAACCATTATGTAATGGTCGTGTGTAAACAGGATATTTTAGATTATCATTATTTGATAATCTACGTAAAGCTTTTTAAACCTTTATTGATGAAATAAAGGTTATGGTTTGTTTTAAAATGAATGCAGTCTTTGAAAAACGTCTCATATAGAGGTCAAAACCTCGCAACGAAATCAATTAATATGGAACGTTTTTAATCAATAAGAACAGGACATTTCACCAACACTGTACATTCATTTCAGTTCCAGTGGGTAGGATTAGAGAAATCACGTGACATTTACTATAAGATTTTTTAGCAACCACCATTTCTCTTGCAAAAGTGACAATTAATTAAAAATTAAAAATCAAAAATAAAATTTGAAAGTTGAATTTAAAGATACTCCTTAACTGTATACAGAGTACAGACTTGCTAATTTATAAGGTTTTGCATATTTTCAACCAAATGAATCAAATTACTTTCAAAGCAGACCAAATCTTAAACCTAAATCTTAAATCATCATGATAAATATATAAAAAATTTTTTTTTGAAAGGCAACAATGAATTTTATTAGATAATACTCAAAAATATATCACGAGTTTTAGCTACACAGCACAAGTACAACAAAAACAAAAGACGAGGATGCCAAGGTAGCATCATAACATCCTATAGAACTAAATAGCGTAATTCAATGGGTTGCGTAACCAATCATGCCATATCAAATTCTTCACTTTACATCTCTTCGCGATCCAATCAAAGCTTTTAACTTGAATTTCACTAACCGCGACCGGAACGTTCCAACACTTATTTTTGAAAACTCTCTCATTTCGATTTTTCCAAATTAGATAGCTACAAGTTCATATAACACCTTGCCATATTAATTTCCCCACTTCCGTTAAGTTTTGCCCTGTATCTCCATTCAAAAGATCTCGAATGCCATGACTTGTTATATTTCCCATATTCCACCAATCAAAAATTCTAACCCAAATATCTTTCGATAATTTGCACGCAAATAAAATGATCCAATAACTCAATATCGTTGTCACAAATGGGACAACGCACCGAGTTTAAATCAATACCTCTTTTGTCAAGTTCGGGTAGGATTGGAAGTCTACCATTTCTCGTCCTCCATACAAATAATTCTACTTTTTTAGGAGTAAAATTATTCCGTAAAGTACCCGCATTAGAATGTGTCTCGATTAACAGTCTCTTGTCCACCAAAGTTGATAAACAATTTGTAGTAAATACCCCATTCGGACCTGGAGACCAGGCCCACTTGTCGCGCTGATCTGGGCTAAGTACGATTGAAGACAGCAGCCCATTAAGCTCGTTTAACTCATTCCTTGCTCGACCTGAAACTGCACGAACCCAATTCCATTTTACAACCCAATTTGACCCATCCAAGATGAAGCGATCCCGGACCTTTACTTCAATCTGTCTCTAAATGGTAAAGCCTTTTGAACATGTTTTTCAAAGAAGAAGAACCAAGCTAAACATCATTCCAAAAAGACGTAGAAGCTCCATCACTAATATGCTTGATAAAGGAGCTTCTAAAAACCACACCAAGCGAGTCAATGTGGTTCCCGGTTTTTAAATAAGAAGAACCAAATTAAAAGATAATAATAAAAAATCAAACCTTTTCAGCATGATGATGATTGAAGCTAGAGATTTCTTTCATTAACATCACATTTTTTATCCATAATTCCCTAATTTCATGTTCTTAACTCTAGTTTCTGCATCTTGAATACATCAAATTTGTAGTCAGATCTATAAAAATGCATTTGACCAATAAAGTTTACAAGAGTGTTTATGAATTCGAATACTCTATATAACATATACACATTTACATTCCTATTAATTCCTATTAAACACCAACATTGCTACACAAATATACTAAGGCTGCTCCCAACAGCTCGTCCAGGAGCCAGCCCAGGAGTCCGCCCAGCAAGAAGTTGATGGCACGAATCCGCCCACCACCCCGCCCAGCCCTTCGCCCAGCTCCCTCGTCTCTCCGTTCGTCTATTTTAATCACATTTCAGGACGGAAGTGTGCTTAATTTTGTGGTACTTTTTGCTAGTGGTCTTGTACAATTGATTAATTAATTAATATGGTGGGTGAGGAAGGAGTGTCACTGTTGGGAGTGTTTAGTCTCGGTTTAGTCCTGGGAAGGAAGTGGGATGGAGGTGCTGATGTGGCGCTGAATGATTGGTTAGTCCTGGAAGAAACTCTGTCACCATTGGGAGCACTCTAATAAACTTCAGTATTCCAAAACGAATAATTCATAATTATGAAAATAGAACTGAACATACCAGCAAATAAACAGTCTCGTTGCGGTTTATTAGTCTCGTTGCGGTTAATTATATAACACAATAAGCAAATTAACAGTGTAGGTAACCATACTTGAAATTATATGTGTTGAAAAAACAAAACACAGTTTGCCATATATTTTTAATAGTTGTTGGCATTGTAATTCATTTTAATTGTGTAATATGTCTAGATCAATAACTAGATCAATAATCAATAATATTTGATTTAAAAGATTGTTGGATTGTCAATTAGACAGTTGGACCGAGTCAAATTGTAACAAATCTTGATATTTACTTCTTTTAATTTACAAAATACTGCTTTTCCAACAATTTTTTTTTTTTTTTTAAATAAATACTGTTTTCGAATTTCTAAGATAAAAAAAAAGCTTCTACGTCAAACAACAGCTGAGATTTGGGCTATAACTAACACCTATCATATATTCTTAAGTAACTGGGCTTACACAATCAAGTCCAATGAATATATTCACTGTACGTACTTGAGCAACAAGATATATAAGACATCAAATTTTAGGGCTATTTTATTTCGTAAAAAAAAAAGCACAATTCAATTTTTGAGAAATTTGAAAAACAGTTGAAATTCTTCACAAAAAATGCCAACTTTAACGAAGCTATACTCGATGCAAGAAGCATCAGAGCACAATTCAGCCGGCGATTGTTGGATTGTTGTTGACGGCAAGGTCAATTTCTTACTATAGATACAGCTGTATGTTTTTGTATATATCAATATATGTGTTTGTATTCGATAGTTACACGTCACCTATCTATAATCATGATATGAGCTCAACTAATTGTGTGCAGTGTTGATGATTGGATATGTATTTCAGTTTAATTGTATTTTTAGGGTTTTGGTATTAAAAGTTCTAGCTGGTACATCTAAAATTCAAAATTGATATTAAATTTGTTTGATAAGTTTAATCTTTTATAATTATATGATCTACTTTTATGTTTAATTTTAGGTATGATGTTATGTTATTCCTGTAAATTTAAACAGCTTGGATTTTGAGTATATTGGTATTTAGTGGTTTTGAGCTCAATAGCTACTTTATCATAGCTTTTTTTGAACGAGTTATTAATGTTAACTATTAATACATTGTTATAGATGGTTATGTTTTTAGTGTAGAATGGTGTGATCACTATTGATGTGGCTAAGACTGAAAACGAACAGAATGAACACGAGCGGAGTGTTTTCGTGTTCGTTCATTAAGGTTTTGCTTAACAAATGACCTAAGATGAACGGATAAAAGAACAGAGTTTCTTGTTCATGTTCGTTTAAATTACATAACGTGAGAAGACAAAGAGTAACAAATAGTTTAAGAGCTATTAGGGGTTGATTGAAAAATGTTTGGTCACCAAATGGACTGATCTGCGATTTAACTTATGGTGGAGCTAATCGGTTAATTGTGTCCTATATCAGACGATATATGAAAAGAAACAAATGTATGCTTATAAGCTTATGAGAACCTCCCTCTTTCACCAATTGGTTTTAGAGTACTAAGGGACTCATGGGCTTATATGTAGGACATGTTGTTTGGGCTTAAACGATCCTACAACTTAAATATACATATATTCTTGCGTGAATGATTTGTCCTAACATAGAAATGTGAATGGAAAATTCACACTGAAACAATACTCTATATAATATAATGAGATGTTACATATTCTTTCTTTTATTCTGATACTGAAACGCGTTTGGTTATTGCTTTGCCACTTTACCAGGTGTATGATGTGTCATCTTATATGGAAGAACACCCTGGTGGAGATGATGTACTCTTGGAGGTTACTGGTAATTACTAATACTTGCACTATCCGATTAGCAATAATTACCTATACTTACATTATCTGACGAACTTAGCAATAGTTACTAACATGATTTAGGAGGTTTAATGCATTTAATATTGAAATACCCTTTAGGTGACTTTAGAGGCTGAGCCATGTGTATTTTTTGTGGGGTTATACGACCTCACTCATATATCATGATATATTTACATTATACATTAAATAAATGTAGAAATAGTTCATGTAGCTCGCTTGGTAGTCTCTCAATATAATTAGTGGAACAATTGGCTAGGTAAGCAACTGTAGTTTATTTTTGTATATTTGTATTGTTTCTAGTTCCTTACTAGACGCGTTTTTTTACATCAATAAAATTACTGCAGTTCTAACAAAAATATAATTTGTGAATTGGCTCAAGTTCAAGTTTTTTTTTTTTTACTATCTTATTACCATTATTTACTTTCTACTTTTTCTTTACTATCTTATTACCCTTATTTACTTTCTACTCATTCAAAATTTGGGTTCTGACACAATGTGGGTTAGAATTACACTTATATTCACCAACAACAACAACAACAACAACAAAACCCAATACCACATAAGTGGTGTATGGGGAAGGTGGGATGTAGACAATCCTTCCCCTATCCGTGAATAAAGACAAGTCATTTCTCCGCCCAGAGTGAAAAACACTCTCAAAAGTAGAGAAAGTCATCCCTCTCTCTATTCAACGGATAGAGAGATTGCTTCTGAGTGGACCTCCGGCCAATAAGTAGGAAAAAAAAATTTTAAAAATAAAATAAAATTGAGACGCCATGAAAATGGTAAAATCAAATTTTCATGGTTTTAAATCCTGCCTGAAATTTACTTTAGGCTCTAAGTGTCAGTCAAGTCGCCAATAAATCGACGCTTGATGTCGACTCAATAACTAGAGCCGTAAATGATTTGTGACATTGGGCATGTTTGGTTGAAAGCTTTTTGGAGCTTTTAGTTTCTAGCTTTTATGAAGAAGCTCCTAACTTATAAAAAGCTTCTATTGGTTAAAAGAACTTAAAGCTTTTAGATGGAGTGAAAAAGTTAAAAGCTAATAGTAGTGTTTGAGAGAAAGCTCATAGTTTTTTGCCATTTTACTCTTTATTTTAACAGCCAAACACCTTAATACATTTAAAAAACTAACAGCTACCAACTAGTTTTGCCAAACATACCCATTGTATTCAATATTTCAAGTGGGCTTATCAAATAAATCTGATTGCGTTCTTTGTCAAGTAAATTTTGGTGACTCAATATGTTTCAGTATTATCTTATGACACCGACAACTTAAAATCCTGACTCCGCCCTAGGTGATTTTTGATGTACTTTCAGTTTAGCTATTTATCTAAATTACACTATTTTGACATAAGGTATCATATAACCAACTCTACCAGTCTATATATAACATGGTCCATATTGCCCCACCTTTAATTATCAAATTATTCAGACTAACTTTTTATGTAACATTATCTGGTTTTAAAGGGAAAGATGCCACAGATGAATTTGAAGATGCAGGCCATAGCAAAAGCGCTAGAGAACTTATGGAGAGTTTTTGTGTTGGTGAGCTTGACACATCAGACATCCCTCAACTCGAGGTTGTATCGAAGAAACAAAATAGTTATATTCCCGAAAAGCTTGTAGAAATCAGTAAGCAGTATTGGGTTGTTCCGGTTGCAGTTGTTGGAATATCAGTTGTTGTCACCTTTTTGTACTTGCACAAGAAGTAGTATGGAATTTTTTGCATTTAAAGAGATTTTGAACTGTAGTATTGGATCACCATTTTGTTGGTTGCATTTTTAAACATATGAGTTGAGTAAAGATATGTGATATCCATTGGGATTTCGAGGCTATGTTCTTGTAAGTGATTCATATTGTATTACATTACACGTAACATTGTCCGTGGAGCAATTTGTAGCACTTAAGGCAAAAAATAAATTCTCTCGTAATTGGATATATACAATTGTTTCACTGCTAGTTTAGTTTGTGGTTACTTTGAAAAATCCATATAACTGTATCAGTGATTTGCACCGATAAATCCATAAAACTGTATCATATGATTCACCTACGTAGGATGTGTTTGGATAAACTAGTTGGAGCTTGTAGCGGGAAGCGTTGAAGTTTATCTTCTTTTTTTCTGTGTGTTATAAACTAACTGGAGCTAGACTTTTTGTATGTAAAATAACATTTAAGGATAAAAATTAGATAGTTTATGATGGTTTAAGGGGTATCAATGTAATCTCACTCTTCATATGCTCCTAGATTTTTTATACAGTATAAACTACCTCATGTAGCTTATTTTCTAGAGGTTATATTTTCCATAAACTCTTAAAAGTTTTTATTACAAACAAGGATATTGTTTAAAAAAAGTACCTGACACATTTACTTTACTGTTAACTTTTTAGTTTTACTCCTTATTTTTTACCAATCTTTTTGTCTTGCATGTATAAAGTAGGAACACAAAGAAAGTTATCACATTATTCTTTTCCATTTATAAAACAATTAATTTGAGACATCTAAAAAGGAATAATGGACAATAGATATGGAACGGAGGGAGTAGATGACTAACGCTTAAAAAAGCATAACAAAGATTTAACGATCATTAATGTAAATGACTAACAAAGATAACACTTGCTCCGTATAAAATAAAGTACCAACTAAACAAAAACTAAAGTACTAAACAGAGATTTTTGCTATTAGTACTTCTGTAGCCAACTAGTCATACCAATTTCTAGCCTAAAATATAGATGTTAAATTGGACAATTTGTTAAACTAATGACCCACTTTTACCTAACTTGTAAGACATATTAAATATGGACTTGTGAATTGGATAAGGATAAGAACATACACATCATACAAAAATCTATTTCCATCACATAAATGTATTTTGATTTAATTAAATGATGAGTAGGTGCTGCATTTGTAAAATTTCAAAATCATTCAAAAAGCAACCCACATGTATATATCATTAAATCACAAACCCATAAACCTAATAGCTTACCGTATTAGATGGAAAATTAACATAAGTTGTCAAACACCTCTTCCAATTTTTATAAAAAAAAACCCAATATGCAGGGTAAATCACAGTTTTGCCACTAGCCCTTCAAAATATTTGATAACAAAAATAACCCAAAAGGCCAAAACAAAAAACTAACCAAAACGACAGTGGAACAAACAAGTACCCTATCTACTTAGAAAATTTGAGAAAAGCCCTTCAGTTTTGATCCAGCCTGGTTATCCAAAAACCATACAAGTTTCCCTACAACTGGGTCAATCAGCCTAGCTGGCAAAACAGGGCACTCGGGACCCACATCGTCTATCGCCAGATGGGCAGCTTCCGCTTTTCCGCCACCTGTCACGACCACCGCAACATTGGCTGCAGAGTTGATAACCGGCAATGTGAAAGTGATTCTTTCGGGAGGTGGTTTTGGTGAGGTGGTGATGAATGTCACCCATTCGTTCTTTTCATCAAGAACCGAATGATTTGGAAACAAAGATGCCACGTGTCCATCTGGGCCCATCCCTAGAAGGATCAAGTCAAACTTCGGGAAATCGCTGATGTCAGAAACATTGACCACGCGGGTTCTGACCAGTTGTCTGATCACAAACTCGTATTCATTAGCAGCTTCTTCTGCAGTTAGAGAATCGTTGACGGAATGTACATGGCTCGGAACAATAGGCAACTGAAAAAAAAAAAAAAAGATCATCATACTTGGTATCCAACAAAAACGGACCAGGTTGACACGGGTCGGGTTCGGTTGACCCATATAAGTTCTGTCCATAAGGGGTATATCAAACAAGTAGTGTAACAAGTCAAAGAGGGTAATTTTATATGGGCTGGGCCAGGTTGACGCAGGTCACTTTCTGTCACTCGTATTAAAATTAAAATATAGATACTGGTTACATATGATTACAAATGCTACATTATTTCTAATTATCTGCCTTTTGAACAAGATTATCTAGGAACTTTGTATGCATTAATAATACAATTCTCGTACTTTTAGCCCGTTTGGCCCGTTCGACACAATTGACTGGTTCCCTTTTTGTGCTAAGCTAATTTTCTATAACACTATTGACCCATTAGAATCCGAATAAGGTAATGGGTCAAGAAAACCTATCACCTCTGTCCTTAACTCAAAGTGGTCCACCAACTGTACATAAAAAGCCGAACAAACTCCAAATCTAAAATGGAACTGATGTAAATGGATAGACCCTTAATTTGTTGGCCTCAAGTGAATACTAATATTATAATTATAAAATAAAAAAGTGGGGAACTTTTTTGTCTCACTACAATACCAATCAAACAATTACAGGGATAATCAATAAATCAATAATGTGTGGTAACAGCTGGAAATGTAGTTAAAGATCTTAAGATCAAGAACTGGATAAGGCAGAATCAAGATTTAAGTTCCTCTTAATTATACAAAAAAGGATATTAAATTATTAATAAATACTGTTTTCCTACCCTTAATTATGCAAAAGTCACAAACTTTATACCAGTATATCATATGTGCAAAGCTTTTATAAAGGCAAAAAATGATTGTTTGTATCCATATTCATGCAATGATCAAAAATTAAACCAACTCAACTCCTTTTAATAAAGTAATACACAATGATATGTGCAAAAGCTAAATTACCATTTACCTTGGACAAAAGATGATCTTTAGCAAGTTTATAGTTGCTATCAACATGATTTTTCGCAACTACGCGTTCATCAGCCCAAAATATATACCATTTTGACCAATCCACAGTTTTGTTATAAGGAGCTCCACATAGATTCCTGTTTTCAACTCAAAATATTCAATACAAAATGACAGTTTAAAGCTATATATTTAATCATTTAACACATTAAAATTAACTATTGTACCTCAATAAGCTAATAAGTGAACCACCAGATAAAGCAATGGCGAAAACGCCTCGTTCTTTAACTGATGTTTCGGATAATTCGGCTACATAGTCAGCTAAATCAGTGCTAAGTTCATCCAAATTTTCATGAATCCTTACCTCCCCTCTGTTTTTGTTTGATTCCAAAAGAGCCATCTTTTTAAACCCCAATTATGTCTATTGTCTAAAGAAAAACCATATAAAAAAACAAAATTAATAATTTTAGACTAAAAAGATCAAGAACAGTAGTATAACAAAAATGCAATATTAATTTTTTTGGGCAAAACTTGTGTGTGTATTTATAGCAAACAAAAATGGGTTCTAATGGCTAAAAACATGATTAGGCCTTAAATAGTAAACAGAATCAGAATCAAGATAATACAGAACAATTATGATACTATAAACTAAATAAATAAATAAAAAAAAGAAAAATAATAAATTTCACAGTTAAACACACCCAATAATCTAAACAAATAATTACACTTACTAACGTAGAAAATAACAGATAAAATTTTACAGATACTGCATTATAGATAAACCCCAAATCACAAACAAAATCATGCTAAAGATCATATATTTAGAACTACAATTAATTATTAGGATCATAAATTATGTTAAAGAGAGAGAAAGAAAGAAAGAGAGAGCTCACAAATAAGAAAAAAGGGATGCGTGGCAAATGAAGGAAGATGAGTGTGAATAAATATAAATATAAATATAAATATAAATATAAATATATAAAATATAAAAACCTTAAACTCTAAACTACTCCGTATATATAAACTATATAAATATATAAATACATACAATAACTTATGGGAAGTTATATGTACACAACCCATTTTTGTTATGTACACAATTATTATGTTTTACAGTATTGTACTGTACAATACTGTAAAACATGATAATTGTGTACATAACAAAAAATGATTGTGTATATATCATCACCTTTAACTTATATAACTATATATAGTTAATATTAAAATGCTAAAATGGTGATGTCATTATTAGGCTAATTACTTTATTAATAAAAATTCAAAAAGAAAAAGAAAAAAAATTTAAGCATGATAGGTGATGTCATTAATCTAAATAATTTTAAATTAAAAGTAAATTTTTTTAATTAATTAATTATTATTATTATTAAATCTTATTAATAATTATTTTAATTACTAAAATTAAATAATTTTAAATTATTTTAATTAATTATTTTGAATTGAGTACGGAAAAGTATTAAAGCTAGGCAGAAGGAAACTAATTCTAAATTTATATTTTGATTTACACTTTTAAAATAAAATGACAACCAATATCATCTCTTATGATTGTATGTGGATTGTTTAATATGCATTTAGGTGTTTGATGAAATGTTCAACTGACGAGTTTCTTAGTCGGACTCTGTGATTCCACGTGTCATTAAACTAAATAACTTTAGCATTTACGTTCACTTAATGCCTAGAACATATCATTAAACTGTTTCGTTTAAACAAACTCGTGGTTCCACAGGTCATTTCATTAGTAGTCATATAAAGCTCTAAAATGATGATGTAATCATTAAGCTAATTACTTTTTAATTTTTATAATGATAATGTCATAATTATATATTAATTTAATTAAAAAAATAATTCAAAATCTTTTATAAAATGAAATACTAATCTCTCCTAAATTGTAATTTGAATTTTTTAAAAAAATTTAAAAGGCATTTATTATTACTAATAATAATTATTATTATTAAAAATATAAATACTCAACTTTGAGCGAACTTTATTATTATTATTATTTACTTTTAATACAATAATTATAATTATAATTATTATATTATTAATATTCAAATATGAATTCTTTCTACGAAATTAATTACGTTACATATGTATGCGAAAATACATGTCTCTATATATTTGTAAAAACAACGACAAGTTTCTTAGTCAAACGGGCCATTAAAATAAATTATTTTACCATTTACATTCACTTAATACCTAAAATATGTCATTAATTAAATTGTTTCGTTTAAACAAACCCGTGATTGCACGGGTCATTTCACTAGTATACTATATATTCCGTACTAGGTTTGAGCCCGTGCGTTGCACGGCTACTCAAAATTTGTTTGAAAATTAGTTACATATAGATATAAATTTTTTTGTCTAAGGACATTGGTTCACAATAATAACATATAAATGAATAACGACACACAAATAAATATTTATCGTAAGTGGTCTACTAATTCGCTTTTACTAAACTGTTTGTGTGATGAACCATGCCAAACCACAATAGTTGTGCCAGAATAAACACCATCTACAACAACAACATTGTATTAAATAAATGATAAATAAAGGACAACGCATACTGTAATATTATAAAGTTTATTATAGGACCATACATACTTACTATTTCACTGACAAAGCAGCAAATACGAAGAGATGTAAAATAATAAAAAGGTATATATATTTATAATAAATGTATTCAATTTTTAAGGTTATTAAAAATGCATAAGTATCGTTCAAATTGTTAAAATGATAGATATGTTCTACTATAATTAATCATATTTTTTTAATTGGTTAGTTTCAACAATCCCTTAAATTTAGGGAACCAAATTACTAAAAAAACGTATTTGTTATTAATCATTTATTTAATTTAATGGGATTAATCATAATTAATGAGAATTTGACAAATGTAAATTTCACTTGTCATTAACTTCTTTAAAAATGGCTTTGTTGAGAATTAGGATAAACAATTCTCTTTTTATATAAGTATATAGATAGATACTTATACGATTTATTATTTAATTTAATTTAATTTAATGGATAAACGTGATCCTACTTAGACCACTCTTATCCATGACATCTGTCATGGAACCACACTGCTGCCACATTAGGGCTACCTCAGCAGCTTCTTCCAACCACATTCACTAACATCCATAACACTCATCACATTGACCCCACTTCAAATATTAATTATTTTATTATTCTTATTTATTATTATTATTTATATTTTAAAATTTAAAAAAAAAAATTCAAACTCAAACGGCTATAGAATGAACCGTTTTTTTAACGGCTACTTTTCCACACTCTCTATATAAACAACAATTCACAACTCCTTAAACACACAATTCTTCATCTTATTCTTTTTCAAACTCAAACAACTTAAACAAAAAAAATTTTGACTACTCCCCCCATGATTGCTTCGTTCAACGTTTACTACGGTGGTAGTTTCAATTCGGAGTACAAAGTGTATGATTACACTAGTGGAAAAAAGGTCACGTTTGCCGAAATTGACATTCGTGACATCGGGTTAGTAACTTTATTAGCTTTCTTGAAGCAAAACGTACCCTTCGAACACAATGATGTTATGTACTTTGAAGACGATCGTCTTCTCGAAATGTCGGCCAAGAGTCTTCGGACTGAAAAAGCTTGGGACTCGATCAAAGAAACTCTCTCATGGCGTTCAAATGTGATATCTCTGTATTTGGTTTATGAAGACTACTCTCCACCTTGTAGTTCTGCTTACTACAGTGATGGTCAATTCTGGTCGGATGTTCCAACATCCCAAGAAGATTAAGTATCATGTAACCGTTGTGTTTGTGTTTGTGTTTGTCTTTTAAGTTTAATTTAATTATGTTGTATTTCAAAAAATGTAACCGTTTGAAAATGTGTTTTGAATAAAAGTGTTGTTCAAAAAATAAACATTGCATTAAAGTTAAACATAACATTACATTAAACATTAAATTAAAGTACATAAAAAATAAAAACATACAATAATCATAAACTAGTCTTCGTCTTCATCTTCATACACTTCTTCGACCTCGTCATCTTCATCTAGTTGTGGATCAGTTGAATAGTTGTCTAGCTTTTCCTTTTCGATCTCTAGGAAAATGTCTTCTAGGAGTTCTAGGTATCGATACGATCGACTTCACCTTCGGCTTCATCTTCTTCTTCTAAAAAATCAATTACATCGAGTACTTGCGTTGGATTATGTGAACTTGCAAGTGCTAACGCCTCTTCATAAGTTTCGTTATCTCGATCCATTATCAAATAAATAACTTTTTTAAGTGTTTTTATTTGTAATAGTGGAAGTATAAAATGTATGAAACGGTGAGACAAATACATATATAGTGCTATCTTAAAAAAAATAAAAAAAGTCAAACGACTATTTTGCAACGGATATATCCCAATATTTTGGCCCCACTAGCGCGATAAAGAATGTCGTTGTGCAACATTTTGGACCGCGGTGGATGCAACCGCGCCTGCTAGCATCAGTGTGATGCAACGGCGGTGGGCAAGGGAGCTCCAACCGCGGACCGATGTGGATAGTCTTAAATTTACACACAAACACACGATGTGTGACGATAGGTACAAATTACAACATTTTCCGTGATTTATTTATTTTTTTATAAATATAACACGGGGTTAAATAAGTTGTAACTAACTCAATTTTTCGTGATTATTTGGTAAACAAAATCTTAATATTATATTACGAGTATCATTATTTTTTGAACATCAATTTGGTATCAATCAGGAGACTAAACCACACGTCCTGAACTAATGCTCTGGAGAAAATTCGGACAAATTTGAAGGCATGAACGGTAAACTCCCCTCCTGCTGCTCCCGCAACGTCATGTGAAAGACGACCTTGGATGGTTTCAAGATAAGGGAATATCCTTGTGTGCAATGTTGTCATTTCAGAGAATTGAACTCCTAACCTATAACAAAGAGGTATGAGTTATTATCAATTAACTAACAACAAAAGGATAATATTATATTATATTATTATTAGTATTATTATATTATATATTTATATCTATTCAGATTATTTATATATATAATTATAATTATAATATAATGAATAAATAAATAAATAAATTTAACTTTGAGTAAAAAAAAGAAGAAAAATGTAAGTGAGAAATAAAAGCAAAGAAAATAAAATTTGCATTTGAGTATCACATGTGTATCTAATGGTAGTCACAAACAAATTCACTTGAGGCACTATATTTATTTTATTTTATTTTACTTCTATTGTTAATAGTTACCAATTAAATGGTTACAGGTAAATAATTTATTATAAATAAAACTTCAATCGATTTATTCATTGATCACGTATTATATTGATACATACACTTTGAGTATTACACTGAACCCTTTATACTCTATACAAATACTATCTACACATATATATTTCAAGCCATTACTATAAACCATCTAATTTATTAATACTTAACGTACCCCCCTCGCAGTTTGAGCTGAAGGATCCCGAATGCTCAGACTGGACCTAAATTCAAGAAACAATTGTGAAGGTAAACCCTAGGTAAATATATCTGCAAACTTGTGACTGGAGGGAACATTCTCAATCTTCTTCCAATCACTACACTATATTATCAAGCTCCGTTTGAGATGCTGATTGGTTTCTTTCCCAATTTTACTCATTAACATGTGTTTGGATGCTTATGTTATCCTAACATATCCGCTACAGCCCCACACAAGCTCTCTCCTCGGTCAACTGCATGTGTATATCTTGGTCCCTCTAATGATCACAAAGGCGATCGGTGTCTAGATCTTCAAACTCACAAGGTTATCACTTCCCTCCATGTTCGGTTTGATGAGGATCATTTTCCATATTCTTCGTTTCACGCGAGTCCTTCTTTGTCTCATTATGATGTTTTGCTTAACAATAATGACCCGTACCCTTTCCTATCATTCTACCGTATTACCGACTCCTAAAGATGTTGCGTCAGGTTCCATACCAGATGCTCCCACTTCAACCTCGCTCTGATACCATATTATAAATGAAACCCCAATCAGTGTATTCATTGATCACGTATTATATATATGCATACACTTTGAGTATTACATTGAACCAGTTATACTCTATACAAATACTATCTACAAATGTACGTGTTGAGCCATTACTATAAACCATCTAATCTATTAATATGTAACGTAATTAAATACGGAGTAGTTAATTAGTTATTTGAATTTTTGGCGAAAACAAAACTATGTACTATAAAACAAGAAACTTTATCAAACTGATGAAAGCCTCCAACAAACAAGCACGTGAACCAAAGCTCGATCCAACCAAACACAAAACGAACACGAAGGAAACCAACCACAATATACGAACGATGCAAAATAACAAACGTAAAACCGCCTATACAAAATAAACCATTAACTACAAAGTATAAATTTTCATAAAATTTATATTAATATTAAGGTGCATTGACTTAACTTTGTAAGAGAAATTTTTCCAGTAATAGGTTAAAATGTCAAGTTGCATTTGAACTACTAGAATATTAAAGTAATATTTGTGATGGTTATACATTGAATTCATGATCATTTGTACATAATATATGTGTTAAATTGTGGGTTTTTCGTTATCAAGTATAAAAGAAAAAAAATGTTGCTATTTAGGTAAGAATTCGATGAGGGTATTATCAGAAGAATTTAAGATAACGAGCAACTGTTGTTTTGGTAATAAAAATTTGGCTTTTCAAAAAAAAAAAAAAAAAAAAAAAAAAAAAAAAAAAAATTAAAGAAAAAAAAGATAACAAGCAAATAAATTCATATTAGTAGATACGGGATGATTTTTGCAACCACTATGAGTAGGGGCGAAGGATAAACTAACATGGAGGGGGGTGTCCGTTCCTCTTAAGATTAGATTACTTACGCTCGATTCTTAATATTTGTATACTTACACTTGATTAATGTAAATCTACAATTTTTAGGGTTAAAAATATTTACTATATGCTATTCTCCTCCTTACTTCCAAAATTATTACAATTATATATCATATTACTCATGTTATTTATCTAAGAAAAAAAAAAAATACTTCCATGCACTTATATTTGTCCATTCATAAGATGGAACATTTTGACTATAAAATTCACTTGCATCCATCTCCTTATTTTATTTCGGTTCATTACCACACTCTAGTTCAAAAGCCATGTCCTACTACTAAAATAAAATATTAAATTTAAGGTAATTTAACAAAATGTTAATTTCAAGCCTATACTCTATACATTATTATTATTATTATTTTTTTTTTTTTGAATAGACGAGTTATTAATATTAAGAGTAACAAATGAAAGTAAATCTAAAAATTTAATGGTTTTAATTATTTTTTACTGACTACTTTTTAGGACATACAAAAATATTAAGGTGAACATTCACACTTTAGTTTGATAATAAAAGTTGGTATCGGTCATTGGCATCTTAACCCGAAAAAGTGCGATGTTAATCGAGTAACAAAAGTTGGTATCGGTTAATGTTGGGTTTTTTTCACTCATTGTTACAATTGCTTCCTCGAGTAGTGATTAAATGAGAAGGTAGTCGTATCCTTTGTCGTTGGATTATCAACACCGTACCCGTCTATTTTCTCGCCTTGGCTTCAAGTTCTTAAACTACTTGAGGGTCCAATAACCTCTACTCGGAACCACTGCCCGAATGGATGTGTTCCCGAGTACCGTTGATCGGGTTCGGGTTCCCGCCGGAACGTGTGTGTTACGTGCAAATGATGAGTGTCGTTGAAATAAATGATCTACTGATGCCAAAAAATCGCCGTTCAAAAAAAAATAAAAAAAATTGTAACAATGGGTTTTTTCCCAACATATCCCGATTACAAACTCTCGTGAATACAATTTCCAACGTCTATTATAGTTTATAGATTATAGATAGTTCGCTTTGTAATTATAGATAGTTTTTTTTTTTTTTTTTTGCTTACCCAAAAAAAAAAAAAAAACTTTCGTGTTGGTATGCATGTAGTTCGAGTATAGGGCTTTTGAGCCCTTGCCATATAATGTTGTAATGTTTTATGTTTAATAAAATTATTGATCTTTCAAAAAAAAAAAAATAAAAAAAAAATAACATTATTCTGTTATGTGATATTCACTTTGATAAGTTAAACTATTTATCTCTTTCCATTAGAGAAAGTAATTTTACCAAATTTGATGATAATCAAAATGTTTTGTTATAAAACCTGTAATTTTCATAATAAGATAGTCGACGCATATTTATTACGGAGTAATTTTTGTGTACACTACAATATTTACATAATCGATACCCATCATATAACACTTTGTGATGAACATTGAACATTTGTGATACACCAAAACAAATACGAGTAAAATACTAAAACCGACTTCTTGTGATACAACATCCGGTAGCAAGATATACTCAGTAACATATTAGACCGGTTGTAACGGGAGTGGGCTCACGCCGTGGGAACCGGCCACGCTCACCCCGATGGAGTAGCGGCGCGTGGGGAAGGGGCGGGAAGAGGGGCAGCAGTTTGGTGCGTGGCTTGGCAACGCTCAGAGAGACGGGTGTGGGAGGGTGGATAGGCCACGTGACGCGAGCTGGATGTCTAATTTGGGCAGTGAGTGAGTCCCATGTCAATTCTAGCTGCCATGAAATAAAAGAAGAAAATGGAAATTTAAGTTTCAGTGACTCCATGGATATGGAGTTGAAGATAGATATTATTTATGTCAGCATACATAGGCATATTGATTTTAATTTTAACTTAGTTATTATTTTACTCCCTAATTTTAACTTAGGCATAGAGTATTATCTAATAGTAAGGTTTAATAAATAAATAAAACAGAAAAAATTAAAAATAGAATGCCATATCAGCTTTCCACTAACTCACACCACTAACTCACACCACAAACCCACACCACCAGTACTTCACTCAAACAACCCACACGTCCTAGTCATCAAAAAGCAACTCACGCCCCCTACCGTTACGAATAGTCTTAGGCAGTATTTTGACATCAAAAGGAACGAAAATTTGTGAAACAAAAGTTGACTTTTTATTTGATCGACGCCTTTTAATTGTTGGTTTTAATCGGTTTATAATATAAGTTTTGGTTTAAATGTATTATATGCTATGCTAATTAATATGGATAGTATTTAATGTTTTACAAGTTATGGTTATAATAATAGTTTGGTAAGTATTTGGCCAAATAGGTTGATTAAGTGAACGTGGATTAATTGGAATCGGTATTTGCTTATGGCCGATTATAATGGAAAGAGGATATGAGAGTGTGTTGGAGATCATGGGTGAATGGTTACCAACTTATTAGGAAACGTGGTGTGGTGTGAGCATGGCCGGTCCTGAGTATTTTGATGCTCAGTGTAAAACGGTCAGTTAATGACTCTTTTCTATCTTATAAAGGTATTTCGAACCCAAAAAACTACAGTAATTTTTCACTCTTATAATGTAAAAATTTGCTAAATTAATACTCCGTAGTATACATATAGTATTACTTCATCCATCTTCAAATACATGTGTATTTCTAATTTTGTTTTCTCCAAAAAGACAATCAGCTTTACTTTTTTACTCTTATATAGTTTATAATACTAAAAGTGACATTACCTCTTGTCCTCTTAGAAAAGAAATTTTTATACTTTGCTTAAATTACACCAATAGAACATATGTTTTGGGACGAAGTGAGTATATAGTTATTTACTTAAGAGTGTATATAAACAGTAACACTATGCAGTATAAAATATTTAATCAAGTTTATAAAAATAATACTAATTGAATGTATAAAATAAAACTAGTTGATGTATTATAAATGAAATATGAAGTAAATCGAATATGACTTTTTTCCTTGAAGAAATAACTTAAGTCAAGAATATTCTTAAATCTAAGTTCACTACTCCATTATTGAAATCAGACGGTACATATTTTTCATTCTGCCACCTACTTTTTTAATCAAAAGTTTAAAATTTACACGAATTATAGGTCAATAGTTTGTGCAATACGTCGTAAAAAATGTACCATGTTTTTTAAACTAACATATATGGAAAAGCAACAAAAACATACAATGATGAACCTGACGCATACAGTACTAACAAAAGTTAATTAAATATCTATAAAATTACATACATTTCTTTCTTCTTCTTTTTCCTTCTCATATATCTTTCACCAACTAAAAAAAAAATAATAATAAAAATAAAACTCAAACCCTCCCTCCATTTTATGCCCCCTTAAATCTATTTTTTTTTTAAAAAAGCAAGTAAACTTTTATTGATATAACAGAGATATTACAAAACCCTATAAACCATACAATAACTTTTAATCATAAGGAGGGATAAATTTACACAAATTACTATACAAATTCAAGTCGAGGGACCACTATGCACCACGACACTTGAAAATACGAGCTGGGAGGGAGCGACCAAACAATACCGCAACTGCGATGACAAAGTTTGGCGCACCCACCCATTTAACCAAGTGTGTAGAGGAAACCAAGACCCAAATAGTATAGCAATGTATCAAGTGGACGTCCGAGCTGTGTCGGATTGTCTTTTTGTTTTGATTTAGCCAATGGCCGTTCTTTGTGCGTTCGAGGAGATATAGAATGATGGGTTAATGAGACATTGATGCCATTCAATTGTTAATTTTTTTGCTCTTTTTAAAATCCATGCGAAAGTTTGAGATTGGATCTCGGCGAGGATGGTGGCGGCATTCCATTCTTTTTTTACTAAAAACTTTAATGTTACGGTATTTCCATATTATGTAGGATGAGGCCCATTTGATGGTTTGCCAAATGGAGGCACCGATATGTGAAGAAGTGAAGTTTTGGTTACTTGTTGTTATGTCGTGGATATCGTTTAAGGAGTTAGCGGGAAGGTTCCACCAATGCAAAATTGAGTTCCAAATCGATGTTGTTGTTGGGCAATGGAATAGGATATGTTCTATGGTCTCGACATGTGAGTTACAAAGTGGGCAAAAGAGTGTATCAAGGTCGATGTTTCGCTTGTTGAGTTCAGTTCTTGTTGGGATTCTTCCGTTTATTACGCGCCACATGAAAATATTGATTTTTTTGTGTTATAAGTTTGTTTCTAGGTGTCGCTAATGTGGTGTGCGAGTTAGCGAGTTTTAAGTTGTCGAGAGTAAACGCTAGTGATTTTGTTGTGAAAATACCGGATTGATCTAGGTTCCATTTCCAAGTGTCAGGATTATCGGAGAGATTAATCGTAGCTAGGAGATTGTTTAATTTTGTTAATTCATTGAGTACGCGACCGTTGGGTGTTCGTGACCAATTCCATGAACCGATTGTTGTCGAGTTAATTGTTGTGAGTCGGTCCGAGACCGAAGCATTTTTGTTCGTTTCGAGTATAAATAGTCTTCGAAATTGGGTACAAAATTTTTCTATTCAACACCAATTATCTATCCAAAATTTGGCGTTGTTGCCATTTCCGATGCTTTTAATGATCGAGCTGGTGAAGTTGTGTGACGACCCTGTCCTTATCCACCTGGACGAAGTCATCAACATTTGGTCCCATTGCGATGATCGACTCCAAGTAATGTCCTTAAAATGAGCAAATGCACAGCGGAAGACTTAATTCGTACCTGAGAATAAACATGCTTAAAAGTGTCAACCAAAAGGTTGGTGAGTTCATAGGTTTATCATAACAATCATTTCAATATATTAATAGACCACAAGATTTCTGTTTATAAATATATGTACACTCGCAAGTGTATAAAAGTATTCTACAAGTTGTAGGCGCCCGGTAACAAGCCTTAACGTTCATGTTTTACCCTCTGAAGTACACCGGATCAGGTGTGTTTAAAATAACCTCGAAGTGCTAAAGCATCCCATAGTCAGGATGGGGTTTGTCAGGCCCAATAGATCTATCTTTAGGATTCGCGCCTACCGTACATAGACAAGTAGTTTAATGTTACCAAGCTAAGGGTATATTTCTGGTTTAAACCCACATAGAATTTGTTTTAGTACTTGTGCCTATTTCGTAAAACATTTATAAAACAGCGCATGTATTCTCAGCCCAAAAATATATATTGCAAAAGCAATTAAAAAGGGAGCAAATGAAACTCACCTATTGTATTTTGTAGTAAAAATACATATGACGACGTTTAACAAGTGTAGGGTTGGCCTTGGATTCACGAACCTATATCATATATATATATATATATATATATATATATATATATATATATATATATATATATATATATATATATATATATATATATATATATATATATATATATATATATATATAATCAAATAATTCTATCTATTAATGATTATTTATATATTAGTGTTGTAATTATATATATAATTTATACTAAATCTTAATTAAAGTATATATATATTTTATTTACATTTTATATCTTAATTTATATGTTACCTATATTTATTTTGTATTCTGTAAATAAATAATTTATAAAAATATTAATATAGTTTTATTAAAGATGTTTTTATAAGACTAATTTTTATTGTAATAATAATTATAATATAGTTGTAATAATAAATATAATGATACTAGTCAAAATGATAATAATAATAATAATGTTAAAAATAATAATATCAACGATAAAAATAATACTAATAATGATAATAATAATAAAAATAATGATAATTCTAATAAAAATAAATATAATAATTTTAATGATAATAAAATGATAATGTTTGTAAAAGTTAATAATAATGATACTTTTAAATAATAATAATAATAATAATAATAATAATAATAATAATAATAATATAATAATAATAATAATAATAATAATAATAATAATAATAATAATAATAATAATAATAATAATAATAATAATACCTCAAGAGAATTGATAAGCTTCAAAAAAAAAAATTAAACTGTCACTGCCTGGAATTGAACCCACGACTTCCCATTCACAAACCTTTGTTCTAACGAATGAACCATTAGCACTATTCTGGTTATAACTCACTTTAATTGCTTATAATCTGTTTTCTCGTATAACTTGTCAAACTCTTCGGCCCAACTACAAGTTTACGAGCCCAACAGCCAAATAAGTTTACTCGGCTCAACTAAATATGATGGATCTTCGGCCCACACTATTAAGACATCTGTTTTATATAAAAAAAAATGTAGAGTCCTGGTGGTTTCGAACCCAGGACCTCTTGTATAACAACCACACTACCAACCACCTGCTCTGCATCTCCTTTTTGTTTTAGTTTGTACCCCACATCTATTTAAGTACTGTATCCGTCTCCTTCATCAATGGTAACCCTCATTATTATAAAATCACTGTTATCATCATCGTTATCTAAATAACGTTTTTATCTCGATCAAACCTCAACATCTTCTTCAATTACAATTCGTAATCATCATCATCTTCTTAATCATCATCGCCATCGTTAGTCATCATCCTGATCACGTCCATCGTTTTCATTTTCATACGGTTCTCATCATCACCAACCGTTATGATCCCCATCCATGGTTTTCATTATCTTTGCATCGTCACTTGTTATCATTGTTAACAGGAAACAGAAACAATAGTGTTGCAAGGGAGTCGATGGTGTGGCGGTAAAAAAAATACATAACATTAACGGTAATAGTGACTATTGGATTGTGGTGGTAATAAGGCGGTGTGTGGTGATCATGGTTTGAAGGTTAGGGTGGGGTGTTTATGGTTAGTGTTTTTCTTCGACCCCAAAACTGAAAAAAAACAATAGCGGTGAGAGAGAGGATGAGAGAGAGAGATCATGGTGGTTTGTGGTGGTTTCGTCCGAAACAAAAGGAAATACAGCGGTGGTGGCAGCGAAAATGGTAAGGATGGTGGTGGTTGTGATCACGAAGAAGAAGGGAAAACAAGGTGGTGGTAACACGATGGTGATGGAAGTTGGCGGTCTAGAGGGTGATAGTGGTGATCCGGCGAGGTGGTGGTCCGGCGATCGACTTCCTCTCCAATGTATCGATATATCTATATAGGTACATATAATGGAGATTTTTTTTATATTTATGTAATATATAATAATAATTATAATAATATTAATAATTATAATTATAATATAATATTGACTTTTTAGAACATGCAGATAGCCACCATTTCCTGTACATGCCGACATAATTTTTTATTTTATTTTATTTAGAATTCTTGTTTCCGCGGACTGGATCTCGTGTTCCTTGCTAAACAGTTAACGTATAAAAGTGTTCCTAAAATTCTCAAATTTTTTGATTAAATATATTAAATTATTTCACTCATTACCTGTTTGAAACCTGATCAAAAAGATGCGTCTAATATCCATTTTTATTTCCAAGTAATGTGTACGGAGTATTAAAACCCAACTCACCAAAGTAAAAATATTTTTAATGATCCCAAATTTTATATATCTTAATTATAGATCATCTTTTATCTTTTTAAAATCACATAACCCGGAATTAAATTTATCTAAATAATAATCGAATGATCAACGTGGGTTACAATCATTTAATAATTTCATTTAATATACATTATATATATAGACCCATTTTATTAACAATTTTATTATTTCATATAATATTTTACATTTTTAATTCTAATAATTAAATCATATTTTATTTCAAATTATCATATACACATATATATGTATATATATATATATATATATATATATATACATATATATATATATATATATATATATATATATATATATATATATATATATATATATATATATACATGTACATATTTATTTACAAGTAATTGTTCGTGAATCGTCGGGAATGGTCGAAGGTCAATTGAATATATGAAACAGTTCAAAATTTTCGAGACTCAACCTAACAGATTTCTCTTATTGTGTCAAGAATATTAAATCGTATCAAGAGTTTGGTTCAAAATTAGTCAAAATTTTCCGGGTCGTGACAGTACCTACCCGTTAAAGAAATTTCGTCTCGAAATTTGATCGAGGTGGTCATGGATAACAATAGAAATGTTTTTCATGACGAATATGAATAGTGTTTTATCATTTTCGATTAATATGGATAAAACGATTCAATCATGCGAAGCGTAGGAGTGAAGCTATCACAAAAGAGTGAAATGAAGTGATTAGAGGTTCGTCTTATCTTCTGACATAGTCAAGGTCGATTTTCAGAATTCAAAGAATTTAAAGAAATCTTCTAATCAGAAAGAAAATGTAATCGCACGATTTATTAGCAGATTGTCGAAGTTACGGAAGAACGGAAATATCAAGGAAATATTTTCGTGATATGCTTAGAAATTAAGTAGAATGAAAGAGTCGTGTAATATGACACATGATGAGGGTAAGATCTGTGAACCATCATCACATTCCATTAGAAATTTGGCATGACTTACTATAATATAACCACGTTGGCCTGACGTCGTTATATTATACTAACTCATGCTTCAATTCCCTACACTTCTCCAGAAACATTCCTAATTTAAACTCCAATTTTATAGAAGGATTGAAACTAAAACAGTTTCTTTTATGAGGTAACATAGATAGCACGAGAAAATAGATAATTTCAGATGAAGATATTTATGAAGACATCTTCAGAAATATTGAAGATATTTATGACAATATTTTGAAATTTCTAGATCGAAGGATGATGAAGAAAATGTTTCCGCAAGGATTTAGAATAAGTAAGGAACAAGGTATTCGCTAAAGAGTTCATCAGATACATAATCATCTTGATTCATTAAATATAGGTTTTAGTTCTGGTGATTTGTTCACAGCCTCCTTCATAGTTTTGCATAAACCTCTTTTCGGTACTAAATTTTCTTTTGAGCGTTTCCAACACTCCATTCTTTATCATCAAACCTTTGGTCATTAAGACCATCTACAGTTTTTGCTACTTCATCAGCATTCAAAGTTATCATAACTGAATCGTTGGTTGTCAAACCGAGGGTTTTCTGGAGAATTGTGTTTTTAGGTGATTAAACGCTGATGGTAATATGGTGGAATATAAAAGGTTCCCCAGTAACAATGAAGAGTACGCATATATATCAAGGTTATAATAAGGTTGTTTCGAACGAATAGTCGAAGTTGTCTTGCTGAAGCTGTGACAAAATTTGCTAATTTGAAAAGAGATTGAAAAGTTATTTTCGGTAATAATAACGCTAACGGAGCTAGCACAGATACTTGTTAAACGTTTACTCAGGTTCCGAGTGTTTTCAGGTGCATAATTATATCAATCTTTTCTTCCGTAGATGAAGTGCGGGTGGTTCATCCTTTCGATCGAGGTGTTTTCAAGAATCATGAAAGATTTGAACGTAAATTGTAATCTTCAAGATACGAATGAGGTTTAAGATGAAAATCAAGTGGCAAACTTGAAGAATTATTTAGTTTTATATATTATAATCAATATTTTAATTCTTTTTAATTGTCCAAAGTTAGTAGTCCAATAGTCCAATAGTCCAATAGTTCATATATAGTTTAATATATAACATTTGAATTAATTAATACGTATCGTGACCCGTGTACCGGTCTCAGTATTGATCACAACTCAAACTATATATATATTTTGGAATCAACCTCAACCCTGTATAGCTAACTCCGTCATTTGCATATAGAGTGTCTATGGTTGTTCCAAGATAAATATATAGATGGGTCAATATGATATGTCGAAACCTTGTATACGTGTCCCGTTATTTAAAGTGCGTAAAATAAATACAGAAATTAAATGACGATAAATAAAATTGCGAGAATGTAAATTGCGAGAATGTAAATTGCGAGAATGTAAATTGTGAGAATGTAAATTGCGATAAATAAAATGTAACCAGTTAGCTAGGAACAGTTAGCTAGGAACAGTTAGCGTGGATTCTTAACAATATTTCAATTAGTTAGTTCGTTTGTTTCTAACAAATTTTACTTTGTCTGATGTTTTCTTCATTATGCCACTTGTGGGATTCTGATAGGTCAAAATCCAAATATGAAATTGAACGAAAATGGATTCTGTGGTGAACGGATACGTATATCTATGGATACAAGTAGAATAGTGACTGACTGTTGAATCAGAGTCGAAGAATGTACAATGCAACTTATTAATGTGAAATCTAAATATTCCTCGGGTATTACCTACCCGTTAAAATATTTTCACCATTAATAGTTTGTACAAACAAATTTTTAATTACAATATTTATGAAAATATACTTGCATATATATTTTCTTCAGATGTAATCATGGATTTAATGAGTTAATATGATATTAATCTCATTTGATTTACTGTTAGAACAAAAATATATAATCTCTAAAACATTAGAGATTACATAATCGTCATGTAGAACAAAGGTAATTGATATAACGATATGTAGAACGAAGATAGTCGGTGTAGAACGATATGTAGAACGGAGATCATATTTGAAGTACGGATGGTGATATTGAGGTGTGTGATGTTGAGGCTGGTGTTATTGGTGATACTGGTGCCGATGCTGGTGGTACTGCTGGTGCCGGTGATGTTACTGAAGCTGGTAGGTTTTGCACCATATTTTCCAAAGCTACAACTCGCGCGCGAAGTTCGTTGACTTCATCTATTATTCCGGGATGAGTGTCGGTTGGAACGAGTGGATGAATAAGATTTAGAATTTTAGATAGAAGATAATCGTGTCGAACTACTATAGAACTGAGGCTGAAACTGGTGTTACGAACAAGTTTGCTGGTAAGTGCTTCTGGTTCTTCATCAAAAGGTGAATTCGATTAGGGAAAGGGATCGCCTTCTGCGCGTCTCCATTGATTAAGTTAACAATGATCCCATCAGATAAATTGGGATGGATGATTGGTTGATTCATTCTGGTGACACTACTTTCGGAGTTTAGGTGAAACTCCATATTAGAATAGCTGTCGGAATCCGAGGAATTCGAACTGGTTGAGGAATCCATTTCGTACGATCAGATGAAGGATTTTCGATAAGAAAAAGATTATAGGATGTAGATTAATACCCTGCAATACATAATTTACATATGCATATATAATACTAAAATCCCATAAGTTACGGAGGAATCTACGGAATATGTTAGGCAAAGTTTACAGTAACAGATATGCTAAGATATAAATTAGCAGATACGCTAAGATATGAATTTTGTCTATACACTATTCATGCAATCCAGACAGTAAGATATGTCTAGATTAAGTATGATAAGCAAGCGATTCCCTAAGAATGTTAAGCAGGAAATTTTCGACACGGAATGATAAGCAAAACTTTTGACATGCAGACACGGTCGAAGTTCAGACTCACTAATGCATCTAATCAACTATCAGTTAGACACACTAATGCAAGACCTGGTTCTCTAAGATCGACGCTCTGATACCACCTGTGACGACCCTGTCCCTATCCACCTGGACGAAGTCATCAACATTTGGTCCCATTGCGATGATCGACTCCAAGTAATGTCCTTAAAATGAGCAAATGCACAGCGGAAGACTTAATTCGTACCTGAGAATAAACATGCTTAAAAGTGTCAACCAAAAGGTTGGTGAGTTCATAGGTTTATCATAACAATCATTTCAACATATTAATAGACCACAAGATTTCTGTTTATAAATAAATGTACACTCGCAAGTGTATAAAAGTATTCTACAAGTTGTAGGCACCCGGTAACAAGCCTTAACGTTCATGTTTTACCCTCTAAAGTACACCAGATCAGGTGTGTTTAAAATAACCTCGAAGTACTAAAGCATCCCATAGTCAGGATGGGGTTTGTCAGGCCCAATAGATCTATCTTTAGGATTCGCGCCTACCGTACATAGACAAGTAGTTTAATGTTACCAAGCTAAGGGTATATTTCTGGTTTAAACCCACATAGAATTTGTTTTAGTACTTGTGCCTATTTCGTAAAACATTTATAAAACAGCGCATGTATTCTCAGCCCAAAAATATATATTGCAAAAGCAATTAAAAAGGGAGCAAATGAAACTCACCTATTGTATTTTGTAGTAAAAATACATATGACGACGTTTAACAAGTGTAGGGTTGGCCTTGAATTCACGAACCTATATCTTATATATATATATATATATATATATATATATATATATATATATATTAACTCGTATAATCAAATAATTCTATCTATTAATGATTATTTATATATTAGTGTTGTAATTATATATATAATTTATACTAAATCTTAATTAAAGTATATATATATTTTATTTACATTTTATATCTTAATTTATATGTTACCTATATTTATTTTGTATTCTGTAAATAAATAATTTATAAAAATATTAATATAGTTTTATTAAAGATGTTTTTATAAGACTAATTTTTATTGTAATAATAATTATAATATAGTTGTAATAATAAATATAATGATACTAGTCAAAATGATAATAATAATAATAATGTTAAAAATAATAATATCAACGATAAAAATAATACTAATAATGATAATAATAATAAAAATAATGATAATTCTAATAAAAATAAAAATAATAATTTTAATGATAATAAAATGATAATGTTTGTAAAAGTTAATAATAATGATACTTTTAAATAATAATAATAATAATAATAATAATAATAATAATAATAATAATAATAATAATAATAATAATAATAATAATACCTCAAGAGAATTGATAAGCTTTAAAAAAAATTAAACTGTCACTGCCTGGAATTGAACCCACGACTTCCTATTCACAAACCTTTGTTCTAACCAATGAACCATTAGCACTATTCTGGTTATAACTCACTTTAATTGCTTATAATCTGTTTTCTCGTATAACTTGTCAAACTCTTCGGCCCAACTACAAGTTTACGAGCCCAACAGCCAAATAAGTTTACTCGGCTCAACTAAATATGATAGATCTTCGGCCCACACTATTAAAACATCTATTTTATATAAAAAAAAATGTAGAGTCCTGGTGGTTTCGAACCCAGGACCTCTTGTATAACAACCACACTACCAACCACCTGCTCTGCATCTCCTTTTTGTTTTAGTTTGTACCCCACATCTATTTAAGTACTGTATCAGTCTCCTTCTTCATCAATGGTAACCCTCGTTATTATAAAATCACTGTTATCATCATCGTTATCCAAATAACGTTTTTATCTCGATCAAACCTCAACATCTTCTTCAATTACAATTCGTAATCATCATCATCTTCTTAATCATCATTGCCATCGTTAGTCATCATCCTGATCACGTCCATCGTTTTCATTTTCATACGGTTCTTATCATCACCAACCGTTATGATCCCCATCCATGGTTTTCATTATCTTTGCATCGTCACTTGTTATCATTGTTAACAGGAAACAGAAACAATAGTGTTGCAAGGGAGTCGATGGTGTGGCGGTAAAAAAAATACATAACATTAACGGTAATAGTGACTATTGGATTGTGGTGGTAATAAGGCGGTGTGTGGTGATCATGGTTTGAAGGTTAGGGTGGGGTGTTTATGGTTAGTGTTTTTCTTCGACCTCAAAACTGAAAAAAAAACAATAGCGGTGAGAGAGAGGATGAGAGAGAGAGATCATGGTGGTTTGTGGTGGTCTCGTCCGAAACAAAAGGAAATACAGCGGTGGTGGCAGCGAAAATGGTAAGGATGGTGGTGGTTGTGATCACGAAGAAGAAGGGAAAACGAGGTGGTGGTAATACGATGGTGATGGAAGTTGGCGGTCTAGAGGGTGATAGTGGTGATCCGGCGAGGTGGTGGTCCGGCGAGGTGGTGGTCCGGCGATCGACTTCCTCTCCAATGTATCGATATATCTATATAGGTACATATAATGGAGATTTTTTTATATTTATGTAATATATAATAATAATTATAACAATATTAATAATTATAATTATAATATAATATTGACTTTTTAGAACATGCAGATAGCCACCATTTCCTGTACATGCCGACATAAATTTTTTATTTTATTTTATTTAGAATTCTTGTTTCCGCGGACTGGATCTCGTGTTCCTTGCTAAACAGTTAACGTATAAAAGTGTTCCTAAAATTCTCAAATTTTTAGATTAAATATATTAAATTATTTCACTCATTACCTGTTTGAAACCTGATCAAAAAGATGCGTCTAATATCCATTTTTATTTCCAAGTAATGTGTACGGAGTATTAAAACCCAACTCACCAAAGTAAAAATATTTTTAATGATCCCAAATTTTATATATCTTAATTATAGATCATCTTTTATCTTTTTAAAATCACATAACCCGGAATTAAATTTATCTAAATAATAATCGAATGATCAACGTAGGTTACAATCATTTAATAATTTCATTTAATATACATTATATATATAGACCCATTTTATTAACAATTTTATTATTTCATATAATATTTTACATTTTTAATTCTAATAATTAAATCATATTTTATTTCAAATTATCATATACACACACACACACACACACACACATATATATATATATATATATATATATATATATATATATATATATATATATATATATATATATATATACATGTACATATTTATTTACAAGTAATTGTTCGTGAATCGTCGGGAATGGTCGAAGGTCAATTGAATATATGAAACAGTTCAAAATTTTCGAGACTCAACCTAACAGATTTCTCTTATTGTGTCAAGAATATTAAATCGTATCAAGAGTTTGGTTCAAAATTAGTCAAAATTTTCCGGGTCGTGACAAGTTGGTTCCAATGTTGTCCGCGATTTTTCCTGCTTTGATGATCTCGTTCCAAATTGTATTACCTGAAACATTTATCGAAAAAACATTAGCGCAAACCCCTCCCCCCGCCCCATAAATGCTAAATATGATTTTGACCCAAAGTGCATTTTTTAATTATGAAATCTCCACCACCATTTGCATAGTAGGGATATGTTTTTGCAAAGAAAGGATCTGATGTGCAACCCACCTTTATCGTATAGTGATAGAATTTTTTCCCATTTTATCCAATTTATTTTATTATATGTTTCCGATCCTCCCCAGAAAAATTTTCTTCTTTTAGTTTCAAGTGCGTTAATTATTTTAATGGGTGCGTGAAATAAAGAAAAGTAGTAAAGTGGAAGACTAGATATGACGGATTTGATTAAAATGAGCCTTCCACCGTATGATATGGTTTTGGCCTTCCAGTCGGAGAGACGTTTTTCGAATTTTTCAATGATCGGTTGCCACGAGGATGCTTTTGTAATGGGGACACCAATTGGTAGTCCAAGATAGGTGAAAGGAGTGGAGCTTGCCGAACAATCAATGTAGTTGGCCATTTCTTCGACCTCATTACTTGGCACCCCGATTTCATATAAGTTACTTTTTTTAAGGTTGACTTTTAAACCTGAGATATTTTTGAAGCACTTTAATAGTTTGGATATGTTTTTTGCGTTATGTTTGCTCCATTCGCCGAAGAAGATTGTGTCGTTCGCATATTGGAGATGGGACACAACAATCTTGTCGTGGCCAACGCAAATACCGTGAAACTGATCATTTGCAATTGCACATTTAGCGAGGATGTTAAGGCCTTCGGCTGCGATGATGAAGAGGAAGGGGGAAATTGGATCACCTTGACGGATGCCCCTACTGTCATACCCCCCAAATAGGGCCGGGGGTAAATATGACTTTTCCAATATCATCACACAGTTATATAAACGAGAATGACTCTAAATGAGAAGTTTAATAAAATCAGAAGTTTAATTGCAGCGGAAAATGAATTGTTTTACATGGTAAACCCAAATGTAATAAATGTTTAACAAATGATTAGATATAATAAATGCGGACTTCAATGCAACAGTAGGCAAGAAACATAGGGCAGCACATAAGCTATTCTTCACCTGAGACAAACATGCTTAAAATGTCAACACAATGGTTGAGTGAACATCGTAGGTTTAATAATTAATAAGTTTTAGACCACAAGATTTATTTCAAAACATCAAAATATTCAATATGCCATGAGTTATAATATCGAGCTAAACATAAACCCCTGACACTGTACAGGTGTCGGTAATCATTATTATGTACCCCCTTGACGATCGGTCAATGGGTAGAGACGTCGCTCTCAATAGGCCTACTCACAATAATTAAGCTTGCAACATTTCAATTCCAGCAATTAACGATATTATGGCGGGGATTTGCATGTAAGAATACAAGTTAACAATAATCTCACGAAGTTGCATATCAAAAAGTTTAGGCACTTGTGTCTAAATTGTAAATCATTTAAAAGCAAACATGTGTCTCACCCCAAGATTTATAAAATACATTAAAACATGTAAAAGCAGGGCTATGAGTTCACCTTAGTAGCACAGAAGAGTTATTCCACAAGAGAAATGAATTGAACGGAAGAACATGATCAGAATCTCAACCTAGAGATAGAATGTACGATTAGAGATATAGCCTAAAAGACTTAATTATAATAATTATACTAATGATGATGGTTTTGTAAATTAATTTCCATTTTCGAAAAATTACCATTTATGGAAAGCTTCCACTTATAGTATCTTTCTAATTATAGAAAGTTCGGGTTATAGTCTATAAAAAGACGTTGTACACCTTTACCCAAATCTCGTTGGTATCATACAAGTCACTCTGATGGTCAGTTGTTACCGGGCGCCCAGGATTCTTGACCAGAATCTATGTCATGGCATTCGAAATCGACAAGTGGTTCCCATTAGGCAACAAGGACCACCCTAGGCCACATGTAGCGGTGAGGTTCGTATACAGTGCACGTCATCTTAATTATAACCTTCACATATTATAGGTGTATAATCTTTTATTATATAGTTAAGTTAATTATATATATATATATATATAGTTATTTTAGTATTATATAACTATTAATAGTTTAATAATTATATATGTATTATTATCCTAGCTAATATTACTAACTTATCATGGATTACTTAATATTTATAATTTACTAATCATTATCTAAAACAATACATATAACATAAATGTGTTATATTATTTATTACTTAATATACAAGATACTTAATAATATAGTATTTTATTAACTCAATATTATCCATAAATACTTAAATAATTAATTAAATACCTAATAATCATATACATAATTTTTATAGACTTAGTTAATTATAAAAATCAGTAGAAAAATTTAAGAAAGTAATTTTATTACTATTTTGCGTTTATATTTGTTTCCATTCTTAGTTTAATCACAAAACAAGTTTAATTCTATATATAATACTAAAAAAACATAAATAATTATTTTTAAAATTTTTATAAGTTTCTTACGGTTAATTAATCTGTATAAAATTATTAAATAAAATATTTCTTTATTTTTAAAATTATTTTCTTATTTACCTCCTATTTACATAATAATAGTGTTTAATTATGTAATAATTATTAATTCGACTCATAAATTAATTTTTATATTTTTCTCAGATCTAAAAGATGTTTAAGAACTCAGAAAAATTATTTATTATATTTTATTTACCGTACATATTTTTATTACAGATTTCTCTATGTTTCTATAATTAAATAACACATAATTCGTATTAAATTTTTATAAATTATATTCTGACCTAAATAATTAACTTAAATATCATACTTTGGTAGTTGGGCACTGGATCCCTTCAGACCTGGAGAACGTGTGACGCTGAGTCGATACACAACGACCAATCCTGAAAGACCACTCTTTCTTCTAAGGATGCCTAACCGCCGCACCGATCATTCGGGGGGGGGGGGGGGACACTGCAAGGTGGGTAGTTTATTTGGGGCAAATAACTCTTTTCATCGATCTTGATTATATGCCGTAGTACCTACCCCTCACCTGGCCTGCGAGGGGCTGCAAAGGCTCACAATGCCCCTTTTTAATAAGTTAGTTAGGATTTGCCTGCATCTCCCCATTTAATAGGCTAAGCAGCTAGCACCTTGCCGGTGTTGGTTTTGTCTAATTAGCCTTTTTCCTATTTTTTATAAATATATATGTATACCGTATATATATATATATATATATATATATATATATATATATATTAATAAACTGTTTTAATTAAATAAAATATAAAAACACATTATAAATTAGAAAAATTATTTTTCCTGGATCTTATATTACTTATTAATAATTAACATGTATAATAAATAATTTAATAAATTGAATGCATAATTATTAATTATTTTCAAATGGTTCGACCGAAAATACAAACAAAAATTTTAAAAATACAAAAACAAACTAATTTTCTGAAAATTCAATTTTTATAAACCCTATTCATCATGTTAATAATTATCATGTAAAAAGTTGGATTTAATTAAGCTTGTAACAAATAAAAAAAATTATTGTTGTTGTTGTTGTTGTGGTTTTCAGCCGAAAGAAAAAAAAGAAAAAAAGAAAAATCGAAAAAAATAAAAAGAATGAGAGAAAAGACTTACAAAAAAATTAGGGTTTTGTGTGTGCTAACAATTTTGTGAATGAAAAATAATGAAGCCTTGGGTGTATATTTATAGTTGAAAATTACTTGAAGAACAAGAATAATATATTCCTTTTTTAAAAATACAATTCAATTTTCCCCCTTTTTTTATTTTCTACCGACTAGGCCTTTTTCTTTTTATTTTTTATTTTTTTTATTTAATGGAACATTCTAGATTAGTTTGCATTTTATTTTTCTTTATTTAATTAACATGATTTATTATATATTTATTTATATTTTTGGTATATATATATAAATACATATATTTTTATATTTAAATCATAAATTTACATTTATAACCTATTACTTAATTATTTTATATATATACCCATATTTATATTTCATTTACATTTTATTTACACTAATATAAAATATATACGTTTTAATACGTATTATAGACTTTTAATAATAATAATAATAATAATAATAATAATAATAATAATAATAATAGTAATAATAATAATAATAATAATAATAATATTAGGGTTAGGGTTACATTAAATAATTAGGGTTTACATTTAACGATTAGGTTTAGGGTTTAGTTCATCAATAACGAGTATTAATTACTTCATTTATTATGTCCGGATAACAACCCTAATAGTTATAACACAGAAGTATAAGACAGTAATGAAACCCTAGGGGTATTATAGTTATTTCCGTGTAGAAAAATGAGGGTTGTTATAGTACCTCCCCGTTAATTTAAACTTCGTCCCGAAGTTTCAGGAAGACTTATCTGATATATCAGTAATTGGAAAAAGATGAGGATATTTCCGCTTCATCTGGTCTTCATGTTCCCAGGTATACTCGGGGCCTCTTCATGAATTCCAATGGATTTTAACAATAGGAATAGAGCTTTATTTCAAGCCTTTAACCTCGCGATCCATAACCTCCATCGGTTCTTCAACAAAGTGCATATTATCATCAATGCGGATATCATCCAATGGAATAATGAGTGTGTCATAAGCAAGACACTTTTTAAGATTCGAGACATGAAATACATCATGCACATTACTAAGCTCAGTGGGTAATTCTAATCGATATGCCACACGACCAACTCTTTCAATAATCTTGAAAGGTCCTACATAACGTGGACTTAATTTGCTTCGCTTACCAAAACGAACGACGGCCTTCCAAGGGGATACTTTCAACATGACTTTATCACCAACTTGGAATTCTAAATCTTTCCAACGTTTATCAGCATAGCTCTTTTGTCGGCTGCGGGCAGTTTCCAATCATTTCTTTATCTGAACGATCTTCTCGGTAGTTTCATGAATGATTTCAAGACCAGTTAACTGTCTGTCCTCTAATTCATCCAAACACAATGGGGATCTAATTTTTCATCTGTATAAGGCTTCAAAAGGTGCAGCCTTAATACTTGAGTGATAGCTGTTGTTATAAGAAAATTCAGCTAAAGGCAAGTGTCTATCCCAACCTTTGCCGAAATCGATAGCACAAGCACGTAGCATATCTTCCAACGTCTGAATAGTTCGTTCACTTTGACCATCAGTTTGCGAATGATAAGCGGTACTCATGTCGAGTTGAGTTCCAAGAGCAGATTGTAAAGTTTTTCAAAATCTAGAAATAAATCGACTATCGCGATCATACATGATTGAGATAGGAACTCCATGACGTGAGACAATCTCTTTGATATAGAGTTGTGATAATTTCTCTATCTTGTCAGTTTCCTTGATTGGTAAGAAATGTGCAGATTTAGTGAGACGATCAACTATGACCCAAATAGTATCGTTGCCGTTTGAAGTCTTAGGCAACTTAGTAACGAAGTCCATAGTGATACATTCCCACTTCCACTGCGGAATATCCGGCCGTTGAAGTAAACCAGACGGCTTCTGATGCTCGGCGTTAACCTTCAGACAAGTAAGGCACTTGCTCACATAATTAGCAATGTTAGACTTTAGATTAGGCCACCAATAGAATTCCTTCACATCGTGATACATTTTACTGGAGCCTGGGTGAATTGAATACCTAGTCTTATGCGCTTCATCCAAGGCTAGTTCTCGAAGATTTTTTAAAAATTGGGACCCAAATTCGATTATTGAAATACCTTGTTCTGTTTCCCTTGAGTTCGAGTTGCTTTTCGAGAACCTTCAGTCCCTCAAGCTGGACATTCTCTTCCTTCAATGCCTCAAGTTGTGCTTCTCGAATTTGAGATGTAAGATTCGTATGAATACGTATATTTAAAGCTCGAACTCGAATCGTTTTAACACAATCCTTTCTACTAAGGGCATCAGCAACTACATTCGCCTTGCCGGGATGGTATCGAAGTTCACAATCGTAGTCATTTAACAACTCAATCCAACGCCTTTGCCTCATGTTTAACTGCTTCTGATCAAAGATATGTTGAAGACTTTTATGATCGATATACACCGTGATTCTAACCCCATAGAGGTAATGTCTCCACATCTTTAGTGCAAATACCACGGCTCCTAATTTCTGGTCATGTGTGGTATAGTTCTTCTCATGTTTCTTCAACTGTCTAGATGCATAGGCAATAACCTTTTCACATTGCATCAAAACACATCCGAAACCTTGATTCGAGGCATCACAATAGACTACAAAATCGTCGGTACCTTCAGGTAATGACAGAATCGGGGCTGTGGTCAATTTATCCTTTAGAATCTTGAAAGCAGATTTCTGTTCTTCGGACCACTCAAACTTCTTTCCCTTATGAGTTAGCTTGGTAAGAGGTTTGGCTAGAATAGAAAAATCCTTGATGAACCTTCAGTAATAACCAGCAAGTCCCAAAAATTGGCGAATATGCTTCGCATTCTTAGGCACTTCCCAGTTTTGAATAGCGGTGATCTTTACCGGATCGACATGTATTCCTTCACTATCAACTACATGTCCGAGAAATTGAACTGTTCGTAGCCAAAATTCACACTTAGAGAACTTAGCATACAGTAGTTCCTTCTTTAAGAGCTATAGAATCAATCGCAAATGTTGCTCATGCTCTTCCTCGCTCTTGGAGTAGATTAGAATGTCATCAATAAAGACGATCATGAACTTGTCAAGATAAGGTTTGCATACACGGTTCATAAGATCCATGAACACACCAGGAGCATTGGTTAAACCAAAAGGCATGACAAGAAACTCATAATGTCCGTAACGAGTTCGAAAAGCAGTCTTAGAAACATCGGTTTCCTTGACTCTCAGCTGATGGTAACCGAACCTAAGATCAATCTTCGAATAGACGCTGGACCCTTGCAATTGTATCAATACAGAGAAGAGGATAACAATTCTTGATGGTTAGCTTGTTGAGTTCGCGGTAATCAATACACATCCTCAACGTGCCATATTTCTTCTTGAAAATCAGAACGGGTGCTCCCCACGGAGACGGGCTAGGACGAATGAAACCTTTCTCCAAAAGTTCTTGGAGTTGGTTAGATAATTCCTTCATCTCTGGTGAAGCTAAGTGGTATGGTGCCTTGCAATAGGTGCATCACCGGCGGTCAAATCAATCTGAAACTCAACCTATCGTTGGGGAGGGAGACCAGGGAGTTCTTCAGGAAATACTTCAGGAAAGTCTCTAACGATCGGCGCATCTTCAATGCGTTTTTCTTCCGATTCAACTTCCTTAACGTGAGCCAAAATGGCTTGGTATCCCTTCATTAGATACTTGCGGGTCTTGATGCAAGAGATGATGTTAAGTTTGGAACCACTCATTTCCCCTTGAACAATTAAGGTTTCCCCATATTCAAGAGGTATATTAATGGTTTTCTCATAGCACATGATTGTAGCTCTTAATGGGCGTAACCAATCCATCCCTACGACTACATCAAAGCTCCCTAATTCGACTGGCAATAGGTCGATCTTAAAGCATTTGTCGGCTAAAATTAGATCACAGTTTTCATACACATTGTCTACTTTCATAACCTTACCATTTGCTACTTCTACAAGACGCTTAATTTCTAAGGCTTGCGGTTTTTCAGTGAATAAGGCACAAAACTCAGTAGACACATAACTTCTATCAGCACCAGAATCAAATAATATAGTAGCATAGAAGTTGTTAACAAGAAACGTACCCGTTATCACTTCATCATCATCACGGGCTTCTTCAGCAGTCATCACAAATGCTCGGATTTTAGCATTAACATTTCCCGTGTTGCCCTTCTTCTTCGGACACTGGTTGCGGAAATGCCCCTTCTCACTGCAGTCATAGCAGGTAGGAACGATTGTGTTGGCTTTGGTTGCAGGAGTATCCATTGGAGGAACTATAACTCTACAATTCTTGGGTATATGGCCAATCTTATTACACTTGGTGCACTCAGCCTTGCACCACCCAGAATGGTGTTTCTCACAACGCTTACAGAAAGGTTGTTTCCCAGAGTAACCTCCTTTTGAATTCTCGGCAACTTTATTATTCGAACCTTGGCTCGATCCCTGAGCAGGTTCAAACTTCCTTTTGCCCTCACTTGTCTTAGACTCGGCTTATTTATTTGCCACGGCTTTTCTCCTCTTAGCCATCATGAGGTTTTGAGCCATCAGTATCACTGCATATAAAGTCTCTTTACTAGCAGCAATGACATTTCCCTGAATCTCGTCAGGAAGACCTTCTATGTATCGCTCTATCTTCTTTTACTTAGTTGGTACCATCTCTGGGCACAAAGTAACCAACTCTATAAACCTGTTGGTATAAGCTTCAATGTCAGTTCCTTTTACCTTCAATTCCCAGAACTCAACTTCCAACTTTTAAATTTGGTTTCGCGGACAGAATTTTTCTGTCATCATTCGCTTTAGAATAAGCCATGGAATAGCGCTTGCAGCATCTAGCCGCACAGTTTGGGCATAGCCATTCCACCATGTTAGAGCTAGGCCACTTAGCATATGAGTGGCATACTTCACTCGATCGACATCCACACAGTTACAGATACGAAAGATGGATTCGAGCTTTTCGAACCAACGAGTTAGTTCTACAGCTTCTTCACTCCCCTTAAAAGACGGTGGCTTGTAATTCATAAACTCCTTGTAGCTGCAAGAAGTGGGAGGATTTCCTTGCTTGTTCCCATGATTGTTATGATTGCCTTGTGCAGCGGCGAACAGCTATTGGAATTGAGCAGGAGTCAAAGAGACATTGGGGATATTGGCAGCACCTCGAGTTGATTGAGCCATCGTTCTTCAATACATAAATACAATATTAGTTGAAGAGTTCGTGGTGCTAATAAATGATAAGTTTGATGAATGCACAAGGTTCACATAACAAATACAACCAAACAGATATATCCAAATAGATACGAATGAAGTATGATAAAGGGTAGGAATAACAAGATGTAATCAAAATACTTGAATTAAACCATAAAACCACTAGTTTTACAAGAATCAAAGAAACCAAGGTAACTTAGGCATATGCCTTTACATAAACAACGGAAATGAAAATAAATGAGAATCCTAAGATCTAATCCTTCTTAGGTGACGGAGGCTTGAAATGATCCTTAATGTACCCCTTGAAGTACATTAAAAACTTCTCTAATTCCACCAGTGCAATATGCTGGCTGTAACGACCCGCACTTTTTCGATCGTTCTATACTTATAAGATTAATATTTACATAAATTAAACCTTACCAACATGATAAGCAATCCAAATTGTTGAGACTTATGTTTTCGAAAAGAGTTTTACACAACGTTTGACCGTCTAGTTTGACCGATGATATCACGAACTATACAATATATGATAATTATACGTTTGTGTATATATATGTATATATACATATTTAACATGATCTAAGAATGTTTTAATATCTCATTTTGTATTAATAACAATAAGTTATAAGTATATTTTGAAACTACTAACTCAAGTTTTCAAAACGATAACCATACGTAACGTTATTTGACTTAAATACTTATAACCTATAATGTTTATACATATATCGTATAAGTAATGTATTTAATCACTTTTAAAGGGCTTACATACATAAAACAATATAAGTATATTTACAAAAGATAGCTATATTTGAATCCTCGTTCCGTTTTCTCAAAGATTTCTATACGTATACCTAGGGTATATGTACCCGTATCATACGCAGCTTATAGATGTATTTACTATTGGTATATACCAATAAAAATCTGCTTCTTAGCAGCCTTAAATGATTAAGAAACATGTGGAACCAACCATTTGTCAAGTAGCATGAATTATTTAGCAAGAAAACAAAGTTAGGTATCTTTTTTTTCCTTTATAACCTAAAAACGTTTTTATGCATGCACACCATTTCTTCACCCCATTTTCTCATACTTACACTTCCATTTCTCTCTCAAAATACTCTTAACTTCATACTTGATCATCTCCAAGCATTTTCCCCATCATTTAGCTTCAAAAACAACACTTAAACCTCATAAGAAAACCTTACAAAAACACTTCAAGAAATCCTTCCAAGAACACCAACTTACTTCCAATCTTTCATTCACTTCCATCACCCTTTTGGTTCTAGGTTCTTACTCCTCTTTTACAGCAACCTTGTCCAAGGAACTTGAGGTAGAATCTATGTTCATAACCTTATTCGATTCATATATATATAGCTATCTTATTTTGTGGTATAAAAGTTTAACAACAAGAACATAGTTTGAAAGTTTTCAAACTTGTTTGCAAACTAAATAGATCCTTCTAACTTAACTTTTAAAATACTTCAAGACCTGTAATATATCTTAAATATATGCTAATTTAACAAGGTATAACTTGGTTTTTCAAAGAACACCTTAAAAACTGAATTTACGACATCGGAGTGCAACCGGGGGCTGTTTTGGGTTGGATAATTAAAAACCATCTTAAACTTTGAATTGGAGGTTTATTTTCTGGAAAAATGATTTTTACTATAAATATGATAACACATAAAAATTTCATGATTTAACTCAAAGTATAAGTATTTTTAGAAAAATAATCATTTAAGGTTGTTTACATGATGGAAAATGATTAACTTCATAAGTTTCACTAAAGTTTGACCTATGACCTGTGATTTCGAATACAAACTAAGGTATTTACAGTTCATAGTCTTAAAGAGGGACTCGATCCAAGGAAGTGGCAAGTTGAATCAACGAAAACGGAGTTGTAACGAAGACACTATGACCAAAACGAGATCGGATATCTAAGACTAGTTTAGCTACGAAAATAATTGGAGAAAATTAAATAAATCACATCTTTTTAAAATAACATGATATTTTATATATATGTACTCATAATTTAATTTTATATGGTTCAGGATCACCCGTAAACAATACGAGAAGATTAATCATAAGATCCCATGATTGTACGCAACACGTCATTTGACAACACCGGTACTTTATGTACGCAACACGTCATTTGACAACACCGGTACCATGGGTCAAGATTAATCTCGACCAATACATATACGATGGGGTTTTATTTATTTCGTTGGGGGTTTTATTTATTTCATTGCGGGTATATTAAACATCTAAAAATGAACCATTAAAATTGAATTACTAACAACGAACTGCTAACTACGGACTAAGGAATTATTAAAAGTATTAAAAGTATAACAAGTATATATATGTGACGTTTGTTTAAAAAGAAAAGGTATTGATATATTATATATGGATAGGTTCGTGATATCAACCGGAGACCAAGTCAAATTATATATATCTTCAAGACGAAAGTGAGTATATAGTCCCACTTTTAAACTCTAAATATTTCGGGATGAGAATACATGTATTTTATGTTTTACGTTATGGACACAAGTAACTGAAAATATATTCTACGTTGAGTTGTACCACTGGCATACTTCCCTGTAGCTTGGTAACTAATATTTACAGCGGTATTGTAAACGCGAATCCTGTTGATAGATCTATCGGGCCTGACAACCCCAACCGGACTGGACGACCAGTATTCAACGGTTGCACAGTACTTCGTTTTGTGACTACACTTGGTACGGTGTAGTAAGATTTCATATTAAAGGGAATATGCGACGTGATTAAATGTTAAGTATGGTTACCAAGTGCTCAACCACTTAGAATATTTTTATGAAAATGTTTATATATGAAATCTTGTGGTCTATATATATATATATATTGCTGCCGGCACTAAACCTATATCTCACCAACTTTATGTTGACGTTTTAAACATGTTTATTCTCAGGTGATAATTAGAAGCTTCCGCTGCATTATGTTGAATTTGAGCAAGATCTTGCGTACGCATATATGTGTCAAAAACAAAACTGCATATCCAAGAACTTGTGTTGTAAAATATGCTAGAAATCGGGTTATTATCATTTGTAAAGTTTGTAAGTCGAAGATTATCGCTAAACGATAATCATCTTTATTTTGTCCAAAGCTTGTATCAAAAATAAGGATCATGGTTTGTAATGTATAATATATGCAGTTTTTCTTTTAAAAATGTCGCATATAGAGGTCAATACCTCGCAATGAAATCATACGTTATCTAACACGTTCTTATGGTTAAGGACGGGTTATGACATGTGGTATCAGAGCGGTGGTCTTAGCGAACCAGGTTTGCATTAGTGTGTCTAACTGATAAGTCGTTAGGATACATTAGTAAGTCTGGACTTTGACCGGGTCTGATTTAAAAACCATTGCTTATCATTGTTGGTTAAAATTTATATGTAAATATTATGTAGTACTAATGGGTTAGTTGTTGTGTGATAGATGTCGGGCTCAAAACTTGTTATCACATTCAGCGACTCCGAACCAGAATCTTCAGATGGTGTTCCAGTCATTAACCTATCCGATGACGAAAATAATATCTTTGGGGAAGACTCACAAATTCCGGATGAACCGACTATAGAGAACCCTGAAAGTGAACCCGAGGAGGAAAGTGAACCCGAGGAGGAAAGTGAACCCGAGGAGGAAAGTGAACCCGAGGAGGAAAGTGAACCCGAGGGGGAAAGTGAACCCGAGGAAGAAATACAGGAAATTACAAAAGAAGAGTTCGAACTAGGAAAGAAACGAAAGGCTAATGAATTAGAAAATTCAAATCCTGAGTTTAATAAGGATGATGTGGCACCAACTCCACTAGACACTACCACCCCTATTCCCGCTATTCCTATTCGTTCTATCCCGGCATCCAGTTCTTCAGTCCCACAGCCAAAATATAGGCAGACAGCCAGGATAAGCGTTAAGCGATTCTTTGAACCTAAACGTCCTAGAAAATAGACCAAACGATGCGCTGCCGTATTAAACCATGGGATCATATAATGTTTTGTATAATATTATTAGTGTGGTTTGTTTAAAGTTCGATGTAAGATAAGCATATGTAAAATAGTGAAGTGTGAAATGCAATAATTTTCCATGGTTAAGTATTATTCAGATGGTAGTAATTGATTCTGTACTAAGCTATTAAGTATGGACATTAACGGGTAGGTACTACCCTAGATATAATTATAAAACGCTAATAAGAAGAAAAGGCTTTTATAATAATACCTGGTTCATATTATTAATAAGCTATAATGTACTGTAAATATACACTACATCTATAATATTCCATGTGAATAATTATTTTATTCTCATTCTTATAGAAGAATATGGCGCGATTGAAACGAATGACGGAACAAGAAATCCAGGAACTCATCAATCAGCGAGTGAACGACAGAATGTTATGGGTCGAGGCTGCAAGAGGTGCTGCAGTTAACCCAAATCCTCGTGTGGGGTGCACTTACAAAACTTTTCAAGCTTGCAAGCCCTCATCATTCAGTGGAACAGAAGGACCGATCGGTTTAACCCGGTGGATAGAAAAGATGGAGACTGTGTTTAAAATCAGTGGTTGTGTTGAAAAGGACATGACCAAGTATGCATCGTGCACTTTACAAGATAGTGCACTCACGTGGTGGAAAAATTATGTGAAGGCTGTAGGAGGAGATGTAGCTTATGATACTCCGTGGGAAGAATTCAAAACAATGTTAATCAACGAATATTGTCCAAGGAACGAGGTTAGGAAGTTGGAAGATGAGTTACGAAGTCTGAAGGTTATTGGTACTGAAATCACCAACTACAATCAGCGATTCATGGAATTAGTTTTGCTATGTCCTGAATTGGTTCCAACCGAAGAACGGAAGATTGAAATGTACAAAGATGGTTTGCCCAAAAAGGTCAAGGCAAATGTTACAGCATCGAAACCTAAGACAATTCATGAAGCTATAACTATGGCAAACGAGCTAATGGATCAGGTCATCATGGATAAGAAAGTATCCAATACTGATGTGAAGGTATCAGGTAACAAAAGAAAGTGGAATGGAAATTATGATCGAAGTAACCAACAACAATCTTTTAAGAAACAAGAAAACACGCAAGGTGCGGGTAGTGGTTTAAGCTTTGGTTATAAAGGACAAAATCCTTTATGCAACCGATGCCACAAACATCACTCTGGTTACTGTAATGTGGTATGCAACAAATGTAATCGAAAGGGTCATCTTGCTGAAGATTGTAGGGCTCTCGTTACAAATACAAATGGTACCAAGACTCCTGCCACCAATGCAAATAGAACTGCTTTGGCTACCATTACTTGTTTTGGGTGTGGAAAACAAGGTCACTATAAGAGCCAGTGCCCGAATCCAGAGAAGAATATCGGACCTGCACGAGGGAGAGCATTTGTTATTAATGCTAGAGAGGCGTGTGAAGACCCGGAGCTTGTTACGGGTACGTTTACCATTAATAACTTATCCGCATCTATTATATTTGATACTGGTGCTGATAGAAGTTACGTGTGTAGAGACTTTCACGCTAAATTGAATTGTTCATCATTACCTCTAGATGCTAAGTACATGATTGAGTTAGCTAATGGTAAACTAATTAAAGCCGATAAAATTTGTCGTGATTGTAAAATAAATTTAGCCGGAGAAACGTTTAAAATTGACTTAATACCCGTAGAATTAGGAAGTTTTGATGTAATAGTCGGCATGGACTGGATGTCCAAAATAGGAGCTGAAGTTGTGTGTGCCAAGAAGGCAATTCGCATTCCTCGTAAGAATAAAACGCCCGTAATGATTTATGGAGAGAAGGGTAACTCAAAGCTAAAACTCATTAGTTATTTGAAAGCTCAAAAGTGCTTGAAGAAAGGGTGCTATGCTATCTTAGCACATGTTAATAAAGTCGAAAAGAAAGAAAAGAGAAGTGCATCAATGACGTGCCTGTGGCAAGAGATTTTCCTGAAGTATTTCCGGAAGAGTTGCCGGGATTACCTCCATTTAGATCTGTAGAATTTCAAATAGAGTTAGTACCAGGAGCTGCACCAGTGGCTCGTGCTCCATATAGACTTGCACCGTCCGAATTAAAAGAACTTCAAAGTCAGTTAAAAGAATTACTAGACCGTGGATTCATACGACCAAGTACTTCACCGTGGGGAGCTCCAATTTTATTCGTCAAGAAGAAAGACGGATCTTTCCGAATGTGTATAGATTATCGTGAATTAAATAAGTTAACTATCAAGAATCGGTATCCACTACCGAGAATTGACGACTTATTTGATCAACTCCAAGGATCATGTGTGTACTCGAAAATTGACCTAAGATCGGGTTATCATCAATTACGTGTCAAAGAAGAAGATATACCGAAAACTGCTTTTCGGACACGCTACGGTCATTACGAATTTTTGGTCATGCCGTTTGGATTGACGAATGCGCCAGCTGTATTCATGGACCTCATGAATCGAGTTTGTAGTCCATATTTAGATAAGTTTGTTATCGTTTTCATTGATGATATTCTTATCTATTCCAAGAGTGAGCAAGAGCATGAATAGCATTTAAGGTTGATATTAGAGTTATTGAGAAAAGAACAGCTATATGCTAAATTTTCTAAATGTGCTTTCTGGTTGAAAGAAGTGCAATTTCTTGGCCACGTTGTTAGTAGCAAAGGAATTCAGGTTGATCCAGCAAAAATTGAAGCCATTGAAAAATGGGAGACTCCTAAGACACCAATGCAGATACGCCAATTTTTGGGTTTAGCCGGTTATTATAGAAGGTTTATTCAAGATTTTTCCCGAATAGCTAAGCCGTTGACAGCGTTAACGCAAAAAGGGAAGAAATATGAATGGACTTCTGAGCAGGAGAGTGCATTTCAATTACTGAAAAAGAAGTTGACTACGGCGCCTATTTTATCGTTACCAGAAGGGAACGATGATTTTGAAATATATTGTGATGCTTCGCGACAAGGTTTTGGTTGCGTTCTTATGCAACGGAAGAAAGTTATTGCATACGCATCCCGACAATTAAAGATTCATGAGCGGAATTATACGACGCATGATCTAGAACTGGGAGCAGTCGTGTTTGCGTTGAAGATATGGAGACACTACTTGTATGGGGTTAAATGCACTGTGTTTACTGATCATAAAAGCCTTCAACATATTTTCGATCAAAAACAGCTGAACATGAGGCAACGTAGGTGGGTCGAGTTAATAAACGACTATGATTGTGAAATTCGTTATCATCCCGGGAAAGCGAATGTGGTGGCTGACGCTTTAAGCAGAAAGGAACGAGAACCAATTCGAGTACGAGCGATGAACATAAAAATCCGCATGAATCTCAACTCACAAATCAAAGAAGTTCAACGAGAAGCACTTACTAAAGAAAATATAGGAAATGAAATAATGAAGAAGTATGAGAAGCAACTCGTTATAAGGGAAGATGGAATTCGATATTTTGCAAACCGTATTTGGGTACCGAAGTTGGGTGGATTAAGGAAGTTGATATTGAATGAGGCACATAAGACAAGATACTCGATACATCCTGGAGTTGGAAAGATGTACCAAGATCTTAAGACACATTATTGGTGGCCTAATTTAAAGACAGACGTTGCAACATATGTTGGGGAATGTTTAACTTGTTCCAAAGTTAAAGCTGAACACCAGAAGCCGTCAGGGTTACTTCAACAACCAGAAATCCCAGAATGGAAATGGGATGGTATTACCATGGATTTCATCACGAAGTTACCTAAGACTGCCTGGGGATACGACACCATTTGGGTGATTGTTGATCGTCTCACCAAGTCTGCACATTTCTTGCCTATAAAGGAAACGGATAGAATGGAGAAACTATTACGATTGTATATAAAGGAAATTGTTTCAAGGCATGGAATACCTATTTCCATTATATCCGATCGTGATAGTAGATTTACCTCAAAATTCTGGCAATCACTACAGGAGGCACTAGGAACTCGTTTGGATATGAGTACCGCATATCATCCGCAAACCGACGGGCAGAGTGAAAAAACGATTCAGACCCTCGAAGACATGCTCAGGGCATGTGTGATCGACTTTGGAAACGGATGGGATAAGTATTTACCGTTAGCAGAATTCTCGTATAATAATAGTTATCATGCGAGCATTAAAGCTGCACCATTCAAAGCATTGTATGGAAGGAAGTGTAGATCTCCTATCTGTTGGAATGAAGTAGGAGATCGACAATTAACTGGTCCCGAGATCATACACGAAACGACTGAGAAGATAGTACAAATTAAGGAGAGATTGAAAACAGCCCGTAGTCGCCAAAAGAGCTACGCCGATGTCCGAAGGAAACCATTAGAGTTTCAGATCGGTGACATGGTTATGCTAAAGGTGTCACCTTGGAAAGGTGTGATACGTTTCGGTAAAAGAGGTAAACTGAACCCAAGATATGTAGGCCCGTTCAAGATCATTGAACGCATTGGACCGGTAGCTTATCGACTTGAGTTACCGCAACAACTCGCCGGAGTACATAATACATTTCACGTTTCGAATCTTAAGAAGTGTCTTGCAAAGGAAGACCTCACCATTCCTCTTGAAGAAATCCATGTCGACGAGAAACTACAATTCATCGAAGAACCAATCGAAATCATGGATCGTGAAGTTAAACAGCTCAAGCAGAGCAACATACCGATCGTTAAGGTTCGTTGGAGTGCTAGAAGAGGTCCCGAGTTTACGTGGGAACGAGAGGATCAGATGAAACAAATGTATCCACACTTGTTTCTCGATGACGCAAAATAGGTACAATTTTAAAATTTCGGGACGAAATTTATTTAACGGGGAGGTAATGTAACGACCCGCACTTTTTCGATCGTTCTATACTTATAAGATTAATATTTACATAAATTAAACCTTACCAACATGATAAGCAATCCAAATTGTTGAGACTTATGTTTTCGAAAAGAGTTTTACACAACGTTTGACCGTCTAGTTTGACCGATGATATCACGAACTATACAATATATGATAATTATACGTTTGTGTATATATATGTATATATACATATTTAACATGATCTAAGAATGTTTTAATATCTCATTTTGTATTAATAACAATAAGTTATAAGTATATTTTGAAACTACTAACTCAAGTTTTCAAAACGATAACCATACGTAACGTTATTTGACTTAAATACTTATAACCTATAATGTTTATACATATATCGTATAAGTAATGTATTTAATCACTTTTAAAGGGCTTACATACGTAAAACAATATAAGTATATTTACAAAAGATAGCTATATTTGAATCCTCGTTCCGTTTTCTCAAAGATTTCTATACGTATACCTAGGGTATATGTACCCGTATCATACGCAGCTTATAGATGTATTTACTATTGGTATATACCAATAAAAATCTGCTCCTTAGCAGCCTTAAATGATTAAGAAACATGTGGAACCAACCATTTGTCAAGTAGCATGAATTATTTAGCAAGAAAACAAAGTTAGGTATCTTTTTTTTCCTTTATAACCTAAAAACGTTTTTATGCATGCACACCATTTCTTCACCCCATTTTCTCATACTTACACTTCCATTTCTCTCTCAAAATACTCTTAACTTCATACTTGATCATCTCCAAGCATTTTCCCCATCATTTAGCTTCAAAAACAACACTTAAACCTCATAAGAAAACCTTACAAAAACACTTCAAGAAATCCTTCCAAGAACACCAACTTACTTCCAATCTTTCATTCACTTCCATCACCCTTTTGGTTCTAGGTTCTTACTCCTCTTTTACAGCAACCTTGTCCAAGGAACTTGAGGTAGAATCTATGTTCATAACCTTATTCGATTCATATATATATAGCTATCTTATTTTGTGGTATAAAAGTTTAACAACAAGAACATAGTTTGAAAGTTTTCAAACTTGTTTGCAAACTAAATAGATCCTTCTAACTTAACTTTTAAAATACTTCAAGACCTGTAATATATCTTAAATATATGCTAATTTAACAAGGTATAACTTGGTTTTTCAAAGAACACCTTAAAAACTGAATTTACGACATCGGAGTGCAACCGGGGGCTGTTTTGGGTTGGATAATTAAAAACCATCTTAAACTTTGAATTGGAGGTTTATTTTCTGGAAAAATGATTTTTACTATAAATATGATAACACATAAAAATTTCATGATTTAACTCAAAGTATAAGTATTTTTAGAAAAATAATCATTTAAGGTTGTTTACATGATGGAAAATGATTAACTTCATAAGTTTCACTAAAGTTTGACCTATGACCTGTGATTTCGAATACAAACTAAGGTATTTACAGTTCATAGTCTTAAAGAGGGACTCGATCCAAGGAAGTGGCAAGTTGAATCAACGAAAACGGAGTTGTAACGAAGAAACTATGACCAAAACGAGATCGGATATCTAAGACTAGTTTAGCTACGAAAATAATTGGAGAAAATTAAATAAATCACATCTTTTTAAAATAACATGATATTTTATATATATGTACTCATAATTTAATTTTATATGGTTCAGGATCACCCGTAAACAATACGAGAAGATTAATCATAAGATCCCATGATTGTACGCAACACGTCATTTGACAACACCGGTACTTTATGTACGCAACACGTCATTTGACAACACCGGTACCATGGGTCAAGATTAATCTCGACCAATACATATACGATGGGGTTTTATTTATTTCGTTGGGGGTTTTATTTATTTCATTGCGGGTATATTAAACATCTAAAAATGAACCATTAAAATTGAATTACTAACAATGAACTGCTAACTATGGACTAAGGAATTATTAAAAGTATTAAAAGTATAACAAGTATATATATGTGACGTTTGTTTAAAAAGAAAAGGTATTGATATATTATATATGGATAGGTTCGTGATATCAACCGGAGACCAAGTCAAATTATATATATCTTCAAGACGAAAGTGAGTATATAGTCCCACTTTTAAACTCTAAATATTTCGGGATGAGAATACATGTATTTTATGTTTTACGTTATGGACACAAGTAACTGAAAATATATTCTACGTTGAGTTGTACCACTGGCATACTTCCCTGTAGCTTGGTAACTAATATTTACAGCGGTATTGTAAACGCGAATCCTGTTGATAGATCTATCGGGCCTGACAACCCCAACCGGACTGGACGACCAGTATTCAACGGTTGCACAGTACTTCGTTTTGTGACTACACTTGGTACGGTGTAGTAAGATTTCATATTAAAGGGAATATGCGACGTGATTAAATGTTAAGTATGGTTACCAAGTGCTCAACCACTTAGAATATTTTTATGAAAATGTTTATATATGAAATCTTGTGGTCTATATATATATATATTGCTGCCGGCACTAAACCTATATCTCACCAACTTTATGTTGACGTTTTAAACATGTTTATTCTCAGGTGATAATTAGAAGCTTCCGCTGCAATATGTTGAATTTGAGCAAGATCTTGCGTACGCATATATGTGTCAAAAACAAAACTGCATATCCAAGAACTTGTGTTGTAAAATATGCTAGAAATCGGGTTGTTATTATCATTTGTAAAGTTTGTAAGTCGAAGATTATCGCTAAACGATAATCATCTTTATTTTGTCCAAAGCTTGTATCAAAAATAAGGATCATGGTTTGTAATGTATAATATATGCAGTTTTTCTTTTAAAAATGTCGCATATAGAGGTCAATACCTCGCAATGAAATCATACGTTATCTAACACGTTCTTATGGTTAAGGACGGGTTATGACACTGGAGGTCGAGCTCTCTCTTGCCTAGCAAACATCACGGAGAACTTGTCATAGACTCTTTTCACATCGCTGTCTGTATAGTCCATGCGCTTCTCCATTTTAGCCAAACGTTCACGGAATGTATCTCTCAAAGTTGCAGTTCGACTTTCTAAGTTCATGAAATCACACCGAACTAGAGCATGATCGTACTCGGAGTAAACAAACTCGGAAGTCTTTGGCCTCTTAGATGTACTAGCATCATTAGTAGTAGGAGTCTCCGGCTCCTTCCTCTTAGGTGAGGGAGTCTTAGTAACAAGAGGTTCTACTTCCTCCTCGGAATCATCTTCTAAACTGCAGATAACTCCAAGACCATCGTAAGCGAGATTAGCCTCCCCATTAGCTGGTTCCCAAACCACATCCTCTTCTTCGGGTTCGGACTATTCCTCGAGATCTTCCTCGGAATCATCCTCACCTTTAACGTGTTCTTCAATCTCTTCGTCATCACCCTCATCGTCCCCATCATAATCGTTTTAAGGTTCTTCCTTCACCGATGAGTGTGGTGGAGTGGCAGGTGTGTAGACCAGAGATGCGGGTGGAGTAGCCGGTCGATAAATTGGAGATGTTGGTGGAGAAACGGGTCCATAAGCTGGAGTGTGAACAGATCTCCCCATATCAGATTCTTCAGAGTCAGAAATAATGATCGGGTTGTGGCTCGACATCCTAAAAGAAAGGAAAGAAAGAAATCAGGATGTTTCTAAGGCAGACGCAAAAGCACGAAAGGAAAAAGTAAGGAAAGGCACTAAAATCTTAAGTCAGGAAAGGTCATAGTCCTATAGATTGCTAAGGCACCCTAACTAACACATAAGGCACACATAAATGCAATTCTAGTTCTTTATAACTAACTGTGCTCTGATACCACTATGTCATACCCCCCAAATAGGGCCGGGGGTAAATATGACTTTTTCAATATCATCACACAGTTATATAAATGAGAACGACTCTAATTGAGACGTTTAATAAAATCAGAAGTTTAATTGCAGCGAAAAATAAATTGTTTTACATGGTAAACCCAAATGTAGTAAATGTTTAACAAATGATTAGATATAATAAATGCGGACTTCAATGCAACAGCAGGCAAGCAACATAGGGCAGCACATAAGCTATTCTTCACCTGAGACAAACATGCTTAAAATGTCAACACAATGGTTGAGTGAACATCATAGGTTTAATAATTAATAAGTTTTAGACCACAATATTTATTTCAAAACATCAAAATATTCAATATGCCATGAGTTATAATATCGAGCTAAACATAAACCCCTGACACTGTACGGGTGTCGGTAATCATTATTATATACCCCCTTAACGATCGGTCAATGGGTAGAGACGTCGCTCTCAATAGGCCTACTCACAATAATTAAGCTTGCAACATTTCAATTCCAGCAATTAACGATATTATGGCGGGGATTTGCATGTAAGAATACAAGTTAACAATAATCTTACGAAGTTGCATATCAAAAAGTTTAGGCACTTGTGTCTAAATTATAAATCATTTAAAAGCAAGCATGTGTCTCACCACAAGATTTATAAAATACATTAAAACATGTAAAAGCAGGGCTATGAGTTCACCTTAGTAGCACAGAAGAGTTATTCCACAAGAGAAATGAATTGAACGGAAGAACGTGATCAGAATCTCAACGTAGAGATAGAATGTACGATCAGAGATATAGCCTAAAAGACTTAAGTATAATAATTATACTAATGATGATGGTTTTGTATATTAATTTCCATTTTCGAAAAATTACCATTTATGGAAAGTTTCCACTTATAGTATCTTTCTAATTATAGAAAGTTCGGGTTATAGTCTATAATAAGACGTTGTACACCTTTACCCAAATCTCGTTGGTATCATACAAGTCACTCTGATGGTCAGTTGTTACCGGGCGCCCAGGATTCTTGACCAGAATCTATGTCATGGCATTCGAAATCCACAAGCGGTTCCCATTAGGCAACAAGGACCACCCTAGGCCACATGTAGCGGTGAGGTTCGTATACAGTGCACGTCATCTTAATTATAACCTTCACATATTATAGGTGTATAATATTTTATTATATAGTTAAGTTAATTATATATATATATATATATATATATATATATATATATATATATATATATATAGTTATTTTAGTATTATATAACTATTAATAGTTTAATAATTATATATGTATTATTATCCTAGCTAATATTACTAACTTATCATGGATTACTTAATATTTATAATTTACTAATAATTATCTAAAACAATACATATAACATAAATGTGTTATATTATTTATTACTTAATATACAAGATACTTAATAATATAGTATTTTATTAACTCAATATTATCCATAAATACTTAAATAATTAATTAAATACCTAATAATCATATACATAATTTTTATAGACTTAGTTAATTATTAAAATCAGTATAAAAATTTAAGAAAGTAATTTTATTACTATTTTGCATTTATATTTGTTTCCATTCTTAATTTAATCAGAAAACAAGTTTAATTCTATATAAAATACTAAACAAACATAAATAATTATTTTTAAAATTTTTATAAGTTTCTTACAGTCAATTAATCTGTAGAAAATTATTAAATAAAATATTTCTTTATTTTTACAATTATTTCCGTATTTACCTCCTATTTACATAATAATAGTGTTTAATTATGTAATAATTATTAATTCAACTCATAAATTAATTTTGATATTTTTATCAGATCTAAACAATGTTTAAAACTCAGAAAATTTATTTATTATATTTTATTTACTGTACATATTTTTATTACGAATTTCCCTTAGTTTCTATAATTAAATAACGCATAATTCGTATTAAATTTTTATAAATTATATTATGACCTAAATAATTAACTTAAATATCATACTTTACTGGAAAAATATTTATATATCTTAATTAGCCTTTTTCCTATTTTTTTATAAATATATATGTATACCGTATATATATATATATATTAATAAATTTTTTTAATTAAATAAAATATAAAAATGCATTATAAATCCGAAAAATTATTTTTCCTAGATCTTATATTAATTATTAATAATTAAAATGTATAATACATAATTTAATAAACTCAATGCATAATTATTAATTATTTTCAAATGGTTCGGCCGAAAAATACAAACAAAAATTTTAAAAATACAAAAACAAACTAATTTTTTGAAAATTCAATTTTTATAAACCCTATTCATCATGTTAATAATTATCATGTAAAAAGTTAGATTTAATTAAGCTTTTAACAAATAAAAAAAATTATTGTTGTTGTTGTGGTTTTCGGCCGAAGAAAAAAAAGAAAAAAAGAAAAACCGAAAAAAATAAAAAGAATGAGAGAAAAGACTTACAAAAAAATTAGGGTTTTGTGTGTGCTCCCAATTTTGTGAATGAAAAATAATGAAGCCTTGGGTGTATATTTATAGTTGAAAATTACTTGGAGAACAAGAATAATACATTCCTTTTTTAAAAATATAATTTAATTTTCACCTTTTATTTTTTTATTTTTGGCCGAATAGGCCTTTTTTATTTATTTAATGGAACATTCTAGATTAGTTTTCATTTTATTTTTCTTTATTTAATTAACATGATTTATTATATATTTATTTATATTTTTGGTATATATATAAATACATATATTTTTATATTTAAATCACAAATTTACATTTATAACCTATTACTTAATTATTTTATATATATACCCATATTTATATTTCATTTACATTTTATTTACACTAATATAAAATATATACGTTTTAATACGTATTATAGACTTTTAATAATAATAATAATAATAATAATAATAATAATAATAATAATAATAATAATAATAATAATAATATTAGGGTCAGGGTTACATTAAATAATTAGGGTTTACATTTAACGATTAGGTTTAGGATTTAGTTCATCAATAACGAGTATTAATTACTTCATTTATTATGTCCGGATAACAACCCTAATAGTTATAATACAGAAGTATAAGACAGTAATGAAACCCTAGGGGTATTATAGTCATTTCAGTGTGAAAAAAATGAGGGTTGTTATACACTTATACCTACCGGGAGAGAATTTCGAGGTCGGGGATCCGTTGATAAGGATGGAGATAGAAGATGATGAGAGGCATGCATTGATAAACTTAATCCATTTGGTTCCGAATCTCATACATTTCATAGTGTCAAAAAGGAATTCCCATTCGATGCAATCGAACGCCTTTTCGAATTCTACTTTAAATATGAGACCCTTTTATTTTTTCCTTTTTAATTCATCGATTATTTTGTTTGCTATTAAGACGCTATCTAGGATGTTTCTACCTTTTAAGAATGCGGTTTGTTCAATACCTATTATTTTATGTATTATTTTCGAGAGGTGATTGGAGAGTATTTTGGTTAGGATTTTATAATAACTTCCGATTAAGCAAATTGGACGATATTCGTTAAAACCGATTGGGTTGGCTTTTTTAGGGATTAGTGTGAAAAAGGAGGCGTTGCAACCCTTAGATATTTTGGTGTTGATCCAAAACCAGTCTAAGGCTTTAACAAGATCCTCTTTTATCAACCACCAATATTTTTTGAAGAATTTCATATTGAAGCCGTCAGGACTGGGAGCTTTTGAGCTGTCGCAGTCTTGAAGCGCATTCCACACTTCATTTTCAGAAAATCGGGCTTCAAGAAAGAGGTTATCCTCTTGGGTGATGTAGGAACGATGAGGATCGTTTTCGAATGGGCAACTTCCTTTACGTTTTTTTGGATTTAAATAGTGTTTCAAAGTAATTAAGTACTTCATTTTTAATTGTGTTTGGATCTTCAGATCAAGATCCGTTTAGAGATATACCACGGATGTTGTTTTTGTTTGCACATCTTTTAATATAATTATGAAAGTATTTGGAATTTTCGTCGCCCTCAAAATTCCACTTTATACGAGCCTTTTGTTTTAGCATGTTAGTTTCTTTTTTACTTTTTCGATGTGTTGTATTTTGTTATTAACCCAGTTTTCTCTTTTGGAATCGGTTAGTGGTCTAGTTTTCGCGAGTTTCTCCCAATCATTAGACGCGTTAAGGTATGAGTTATTTTTGGTATCGAGGTTATTTAGTTGTAGGCTGAAATTTTTAAGTTCAAGTTTCATGTTTTTTAGTTTATTGTGGAGAATACAATCTGGTCGGTTGCCATTAACAGGTAGAAGCCATGTGTTTTTTATGATTTCGTCAGCATTTTTGAGTTTTAGCCCAAGTGTTGAAGACACGTGTAGGTTTTGGGCTGAAATCAATGAAGGAGTTTGTAACAACCTCACTTTGGGCCTAGTAGGTAATGACCTATTTACCCTTCTGTGTTATTAAAGTAATTTTAATAATTATGTGTTCTATAATTATTAGGTATGGGATAATGTGTGTTTTGTGACAAGGGTCACAGAACATATTTCCTTTTGTGAATTGGACTTAAAATGAATAAGTTATTAAAGATTTTGGGTTTCAAATAACTGGTAAATACCCGTGTGTTAGACGGAAGAGCTTACCTTCATGTAAAGGAACCTAAATTAAATATATAAGCCTGTACGTTTCATTCTTTCCTCTTTTAGCAACTAAACAACCCTAATCAAACCCTAAAACACTCTCTTCTCTTTAAATCCTTAAAATTAACAAGTGCAAATTGAAGATTAAGTCTTGGTGTGTCTAATCCTTTGAGATTTCATAATCAAAACAAGGTAAGTATCTTTAATTTTGATGAATTCAAATGGGTTTTAAGTGGGTTTGGGTGAATTGAGTTTTAACTGTTTGATTTGCTATGCATGTGTTAATGATTATGTTTTAGACTTAGAAACATGTTAGACTTATGCTCTAAGATCTAATGGTGCTATGAATTGAGCTAAAACTGATTTGATATGGTGATTTAAGTTTAGGGTTCATGTTAGTGTAAATTGGGTATTTTGATACTTTGATCCTAAACCTTGTGTATAAATGTTAGATTTTGATGTTTATGGTTAGGAAAAGTGTTTATACATGTTATGTATGTTTCCTTATGCTCAAATTTGACCAAAACAAGTGAAAATTGACTTTTTAGGCATGAAATCAGCTTCATCAGCGAGCTGATGAAGAAGATACAGATGCACGAAATCAGTGTGCTCGAAAACCTATAGTGTTCGAAAACAGTGTGTGCTCGAAAACCTGTTATTGCTCGAAAATTATATTGTGCTCGAGAACTCTGCTTGAAAACATAGTGTGCTTTAAAACCTTTTGCTGCTCGAAAAATATATATTTCTTAAAAACTTTATACTGTTTGAAAATTTTGTGGTGCTCGAAAACCCAATCTGTCTTGTGAATATTTTATGTTAAATGTGAAGTGTGATTCAACACTTGAATACTATACTAACTTGGGATATTATGTGATGATTCTCAGGTGATAAACAGAAAGGTGAAGGCTTAGTGATATAAGACAACTGAGTACTTGTGCTTCCAGGTGAGTGGGATTATCTTTATGGATGTGTGTAATGACCCGTCCTAATCCACCTGGACGAAGTCTTCAACAGATGGTCCCATTGCGAGGTTCTGACCTCTATATGCCATGAACAACTCCATGTAATATCTTTAAAATGAGCAAATGCACAGTGAAAGATTTCTTTCAGACCTGAGAATAAACATGTTTTAAAAGTGTCAACCAAAAGGTTGGTGAGTTCATAGGTTTATCATAAACAATAAAATTCATAATTTTGATAGACCACAAGATTTAAATGTGCATGGTACAAATGGGCCCGAATCCTATACCCACCTGTAATGTACATGCGATATCTTTTAAATGCATTACACCTTTCTCATGTACGAAACCATTTTTCATAAATCTTAGTAACCGTACACATATCTCGTGTACAAAATATAATACACATAACCTGTGTATAAAAATCATTCTCTCGATACATAACATTCACTTTACTTTCATTGCTTGGCATGGTAACCCTTAACATATAATGCGCATCAATAATATCCCCAAAACAGAACATCTCATCTGTATAATATATAAACTTCGAAGTACTAAACACCACGCCCACTAGCTCTTCCGTCTAGTGAACATTCTGGGTGGGGGTGTTAAACCCGGTAGCTACCTTTAGGATTCGCGTGAATTAGGGCCATACTCGTTTCTAATTCTTAGGTTACCAAGCAATAATAATCAGGGGAAATATTCACAACAATTAGTGGTAATTATAACGTCCAACTAATTCAATAATAATCCATAGAACTTCTGTCTGCATGATAATTCATTCGAGGAATGTTTTGCTTGTGTCCATCTCTTTAAACATTTATAAAAGCATCTCATGTAATCTCAGTCCAATAATATAGTTTGCAAAAGCATTTAATAAAACAGTTGTAAATCAGTTATAAAGCAGCGTATGTATTCTCAGATCCAAAAATGTAAAGAGTAAAAGGGAATCAAATGAACTCATAGTACGATATTTTGTAGTAAAAATATGCATACGATAGAACTGAACAATGCAGGGTTGACCTCAGATTCACGAACCTATATCAAGTATATATATTAACACATATAATTACATAATTCCATCTATATAATATTTATATATTTTAAGTGTTG